>NC_090937.1:900661013-900964044 GCF_040938575.1 Ambystoma mexicanum | reverse complement strand
AGGGAGAGGTGGGTACAGAGGTTAGCTTGGAGGAGGATACAGAGGGCCAGGACTTAGGGGAGGAGGACAGGGTACATGTTGGTCCTGTGCAAGGTGGAGCCACTTTGCGAGGGAATGACGCATCCATCCTATGGCTACCTATCAGAATAATGAGAGATACCAAAGTGGGCATCTGCACCAGGGAGCCCATATGGATTGCCCATGGGAGGATATGCACTGGATGAGCAAAATGATAAATGATATGCAGCAGGACACAGTGCACCTAGACAGCCACCGTAAAACCTGCAGAGACGTCTTACACTAAAGATTTTGATGCAAAGATGGGGGAAGAACAGTGAGAGCACCCCAACTGTACCCTGAAGACTCAAGTGTACATTCATTGGGAAGGGATCTCCTCAGTCAACACAATATGACAATTGCATTCACAGACAGGGGTGTAGGATGCTCTATACCCGGCATGTGTCCCCTACAGGCAGTATTAATAATGCAAACAATAACAAATGAAACAACAGTGGGAGGAATTCCCACCAATGCAGATATGTTTATATATTGGCAGGTGTAGTACCAGAAATAACACAAAAAGATTGGAGAGTACCTTCTGATTTTGTTTTCCACCCAGTAGCAATCCCTTACAAATTGCCTGGTACAGTGCTCTCACTAGACTTGCAGGGAGTACAGGCGTCAGCAGAATGTATTTTGGCGATTGGACTGGACATGGGTGTGAATGGCGAACAGTGCTATGCATAGATCCACATAAAGCTTTACGCAAATTGAAAGATGAGGAGTTGTTCACTGACAATGACCATGGTGGGGAAATAATAATGGAAATATGAAGCCCTGTGACACAATGGTACAAAACAGACAGGTCACAAACCCCCTCATGGCTATTGTCTGTGTGCCACCATCATTTTGCAATACATATTTACAGCAGGTACCACTATATGTATGGACAACCAATCCCCATGATGTAGGGTTATTAACAGAAGTGACCCCTATAAGAATAAAACTGAAGCCTGGGGCAGTGCTGCCCAGGGTAAACCAATACCCTTTTTCCAGAGAAGCAGAGGAGGGAATAAGAGAAAAAATGCATGCAATACTCTAACAAGGGTTCCTTGTCCCCTCCAACTCCCCATGCAACACTGTGATTTATCCAATTAAGAAAGCAAAGGGGGGACGTGGAAGATGGTGCAGGACCTTCGCACCTTTAATGCCATTGTCCAAAAGGAGTTCCTTCTTGTTCCAAACTCGGCGTCCATCTTGTGCTGTCACCCAAAATAGGCAATGCACTTTAAAGTAGTGGATTTGAAAAACACCTTTTTCTCAGTACCCCTTGATCCAGAATGACAATACTTGACAGCATTCACCTAAGGGGGGAGAAGATACAAACATTGTAGATTACCCCAAGGGTACTGTGAAAGTCACAGCATTTTCAACCGAATATTGCTCTGTGGGGTTCATTTTAAGGCCCAAAGCAGAATCCCTCTACCATCAAAAACCTCATTTAAATAAGACCATAACAACGGCTGTGCTTTTGTCTGCTTGGTACATATGTGGCGAGCTTCAAACACTGCCACCTAAAGAATGGCTGCATTTGCCCCATTTCATTTAAATCATAAGAAAAGTAACCTGCGTTCAGAACGGCTACATTTTGCTGTTCTGCCATGTGAAGACCAAAAGCTGCACCCAGCAGTAAAGACAGCATTACAATTTGTTCTTTTTCCATTTTAAACACTCCAAGTCATGTGCTCCATGAAAACACAGCCATCCTCATGTATTTCATATGATTGCCTAGAAGTAAGGCAATACATCTCAAGAATGGCGTTATGTTACTGACAAAATACTTGAAGAGCAAAGAATTCTGTTTTCATGCCGACACAACTTTTATTTTCCTTTGAAATAAATCATTGCACTCAAATCATGTCAAAGGAAAGAGGTAGCATGGCTCTCTCTCTTTTCCTATGTCAATTTCAAAGACATTCTTTACAGCATCCTGTTGTGTCCATAAACTCACAGTACATGCAAAAGCACTACCAAAGATTAATGGGAAAACAGTCCTGTGATTTATAGAATCACATTTGTAACTAGAATGGAAAAAAAAACTGACACATGTGTGAATTTGCTTTTGGAAAATAAGCAAAAATGGTGTTTAAACATATACCTCCGCTTAGTGGTTAGGGAAGAAAAATACCAAGAAAGTATAACCTTTGCACAAAACCAGTCTGACCTCTTAAATCAAACCCAAAGTGAATTAAAGCAGGTAAAAGAAAAAATGCAAGCCAAAACTCAGAGTTCAGACATCTCATCAAAAAGTTAAAAGAGGAGTTGGCAGTAAAGCAACTAACTAATTCAGAACAGGAGGCCCAAGTAGGTAAATTAAAAGATGAGTGTCAGGAAAAGGTTGATTCCCTGAAAGAGAGTCAACACAAATTAATGCAACAAATTACATATAATAGAGTCTGCTTAGAGGACATGGACGCTCTACAAAAACAGATTGAGAAATTGGACAAGGAGAATGATAAGTTAATCATTGCAGCAGGTCCTTCCCAAACAGAATTTGACCAAGAACGCCAGATGTTAGGCGCCATAAAGCAACAGAGGGATGACCTGGCTAAACAGAGGGGCACCCTCTATCAGGAAAAAGATTCCTTATACTAAATCAGAGGCAGAGTAGACCCTCTGACCAATCACAAACAGGCGGCAGTCAGGTAGGGCACCCCACGAATGTGCCCCCTAACTCTGCCAATTATATCAGCCCTCGGTATAAGGGCAACAGACTCAACTTGGGGTAGGTGTGGAATCCCTGGGCCCAAGTGGGGAGATCCCATCAAGAAACTGTATGGGAGGAAAGGTCGTTTAGGCCCCCTCCCCTCCATTCCCTCTCGGCATGCAAACTATCCTCGTCTCACGACTGCCCATGCACCTGTGGCCAGAGGTGCCGGACAGCCTCGGTACGACACATACGGGTGCAACGTCCAGAAGAGGGCGGATTACTGACTCCATTTTGTACTGAATCCCGACTACATTTTGTATATGCCACATCAGGCCTCACAGCAAAGCCAGCCTGCAGGCCTGCGGCTTGTCGGAATAGAAAGTATATCGTGCCTCCTATTGTTGAAAATATATTTAATATTGGCCTACACCAAGCTGCTCGAAAGTCGCTTGCGAGAGAAATCTGTGTTGCAAGATCCTGACCTTTAATCCATGTGTGTCGCCATTTTAGGTCAAACCGCCATTTTAGGATTTGTGTGGAAAAGTCACCCTGTGAGCTAAAATGGTGGACGATGTCATTGCAAAATACAACATGGCCGTCTTGACCTCTGTACATCGCTAATGTGTAATCTGCCTGCAGGCTACTTGTTGAGGTCATGAACTGAGACCTCGCCCTACGTTGAACTATGTGGAAAAAGGACTACTAGCGCAATGAAACCAATCCACGAGTATATATTATGATAATGTATTTAAATATTGAACAAAGAACATCTGTTTTACTACATTGTATTAATGTTTAAGAATACCTGCAATGTGAAACTTTAGAATACACAGTTAATGCATCCGCTTATTGTTACATGTAATAAAAACAAACCAGTTAGATGCAGTTATTTTGATTCGGCAACAAACCCTAGAACTGGTGATGTATAAAGTGGAATATAACCCGAAGTGGGGCTGGACATAGTGCCCACAAAATGTATAATAAGCTAATGCATTCTAATGTACAGCGTCTCTCACTGAACACACTGAACCACGCTGGAGGTCTTTGTGTTGTACTGAGGGCCGATAGCTATCTGACTTTGCACTGTTTTTGTAATTGAATTCAGTAGAGAATAAAGTACTTTGTATGTTCCTTTGTAACACGTGTTCGGTGTATTTCCTTTTGGGGTACTCAGCCTCGATATTTTGTTTCTGTTTTCACAGTTGGCGCCCGAATAGGGACCCTCAAGATTGATGCCGGATTGTTGAAGGTTGACACACGCTATCGGACCGGGATCGGACGGTGTGACAAAAAGGAAGGGGCCCCTGGATGAGACCCAACACCTCAGCAGCGCTGCACGATCTGATCCCTGGACGACTAGCTTGTGGTCTGAGACGGCATCTTGACTAGGGTCCACTTATCGAGGCGGGCAGATTTTCCGAAATCACCATACACGAGGTAAGATTAGTTAGGTAAGATTCTTAGAAGTAGGAAGCAAAATGAGTGGGCACCACTGGAAAATTCATCTACTTGTGAAGGGTATACCAAATCTCAAAAAGGTATCAGTCTTTTCAGAAGTAGTCCTTTGTGCAGGAGCAGGCTGTAAAAGGTTTGGAGACACCCAAGCCAACAATAACAACTGAAGCAAGAGACCAGGTGAAATACCCAGTCATACAGCCGCTCTCCGAGATCCCAATCTGGGTTATAATTAATTTCAGATCATATAGGCATTCAGTATCAATTTGTAGAAGTAATGTTCAAAAAGACTCAGAAGATGTAGTTGTGTTTCAACAATGATTTTATCTGTCAAACCATAGTTTTATGAAAAAGTAAATGGTTGTCACTAATAACGTTTTTAGTGAGGAAGAATTTGCCACAATAGCTCAATAATCAGACTAAGTTATGCCAATGCATTTCGGAATAGATATTCCTTCATCATTCCTTGAGTGACCCTGAAGATTGTAAAATGCAACAGATGGAGATGAAAGAGAAATTTCTGGCCCGTGGCTATAAACAAATGGAACTTGAGATTGCATCTGACAAAGTCAATGCCGTGTCACGAGAGACCCTATTATCTACACAGGACACCAAAAAGAAAAGAGAACTCAAACCACCGGTATACGTATCCAAATTTTCCATTCAAAGCAACAAAATCAAGAAAACCATCATGAAACACTGGGAGATCTTTAAAAACGACACCAGGGTACAGAATCTGTTTAGTGAAACACCAATATTCGCGTACCAACGCAGTAGTGTCGGACAGTCGACAAGAACAGCCAAAATTAGATGGGGTGAACATCGGTCCTGTATCCGAAATGCAAATACCAACTCAGCTGTGGCACGACATTGGGTGGCCAATGGACATAATGTGACACAGATAAGATTCGTGATTCTGGAGGTACTAACAAAAAACAACCCTCATGAAGATTTATGCCAATGCCTGAATCGCAGAGAGACCTTCTGGATAGACAAACTTGGCAGTTTAGTCCCAAATGGACTAAACGAGGAGATTAATTATCATTGTTTTCTTTAATTGCATATTGTTTTCTTTAATAACATGTTACTCTCTCTGTTTGGACCTAGTTGTTTGAATTAAGATTTAGGCGCAAGTGGGACCATGACCCAAATGATATGATTGAGGATGATAACTTAAAACCGTGGTTGTACACTCTGGCATTATATGTACAAATGGCTATACAACAACACTATGTATTACTGTTACGAATGCTGCATTTCCTGGACCTCTGTCCAGGACCCAAAGTGCCGCCCTTCCGGACGACACCACTGGCAGCATTGATGTATACCTATGAGTGATGAAAATGTTTGAAATTGTTATGTATCTAATTAGGGATTTCAATCCATTACATTGGTGATGTTTTGACAATTTGCGGCGAGGTCAGTCTGCTACCAGCAGACCCAAAGAGAACAGCTCCACTCCGTTCTCTGTGACGGTAAGCTTTATATATACACGTTCTGCTAACAACGCGTTTAACAACGCTTCTAACCTGGAACGCTTCTTGAAAGTAACTAACACGACCTCCTGCTTACAGATACTGCTTTTCAGTGACACGTACTTTACTGAGCTCGGCGGGGCAGTTTGTTTATTTGACTATGATAGCCCAAATTCAATTTGCTAAGTTTGACTTACCAATCTCAGGTAATTGACTATTTACTTTATACATAGCTACATTTAGATAGCGCTTACCTTTAAATACTGATTGGTTTTCCTGTTCTTCTGTTTTTTTGATTCGGTCCACCTTTTGCTTCTACAAACACAACTTATTGGTATGTACTTTACATTTTTGGTATTATATGTGAAATTTGGATTTTGCACTGTTTGTTTTAATCATGTGAATGTACATATGATGTTTATGCTGTTTAGACTTGCCCTGATGAAGGAATATCTATTCCGAAATGCATTGGCATAACTTAGTCTGATTATTGAGCTATTGTGGCAAATTCTTCCTCACTAAAAACGTTATTAGTGACAACCATTTACTTTTTCATAAAACTATGGTTTGACAGATAAAATCCTCGTTGAAACATAACTACATCTTCTGAGTCTTTTTGAACATTACTTCTACAAATTGATACTGAATGCCTATAAGATCTAAAATTAATTATAACCCAGATTGGGATCTCGGAGAGCGGCTGTATGACTGGGTATTTCACCTGGTCTCTTGCTTCAGTTGTTATTGTTGGCTTGGGTGTCTCCAAACCTTTTACAGCCTGCTCCTGCACAAAGGACTACTTCTGAAAAGACTGATACCTTTTTGAGATTTGGTATACCCTTCACAAGTAGATGAATTTTCCAGTGGTGGCCACACATTTTGCTTCCTGCTTTTTTCTTCCCCTCCATTTTTGGTGAGACACACAGCAGTGGTGGCACACAATTTTGAACATTCCCTGTATATTTTAAAAATATGTCGTTTGAGGACATCGAAGGTTTATCGAATAAATGTGCTGAAACCTTAGGTTTCTCTTCTGAGGAAGCATCTGCCATTCTTGAACTCATTAGCGAAACATCCATTGGTGCCCATGATAACACGCCCAAGGATCCAGCGAAACGGATCAAACAGTTAGAGTATCTTATACGAAAAGAGATCAATAGGAAATTACATGCAATTACTCTCGGACGAAATTTTAAGAATCAACGAATTCCAAGAGGACTCCGCATACAGCTTCAACCAACTCTGTGCAAGGAGAGCAAGGAGTTTGTTCGTAGATGGGAGGCTATTCTAAAAAAGTGCTCTTTGGACCTCATCTTATTAACCATTCAGGAATTATCTAAGAATTTGACAACCCTGAGTACGGAGATTGAGGAAATAGAAAAGGAACTGGTCAGTGTACTAGGAAAGGAGGATTATGACTCTATATTGCGAGAAATCAACACGAAGCTAGAAGGCTATAAGTCCGAACTTGAGCAAAAGAAGGTTAAAAAATTCAGACGCGATACGTATGACTACATCAACGATGAGGTGTGCACCTGGATGGACAGATACGGCCCAGTAGCACCTAAAAAACTTTTCAAATACGCATCAGATAATACTTCTAGTTTGGACTCTGAGGCCCAGAGAGAGTCAGAGATGACAGCCGAACAGACCACGGACAATCCAGCACAAACTACAAGCCCCTCAGCACCAGCGCCCTCTACTTCGTCTTTTTTAGGCGCTCGCCGAAATGAACTCGCAGGGGGAGGAGGAAGCATAAAAAACAAACCACAGACCAGATTGCAGCAGAAGAAAATGTAGTTATCAACATATCAGAAAGGAGATTAAACAAGTCAGAGACAGAGATTCTTCAGAAAGGTCTCATTTTCGTACCAACGTACGGAACCACCTTGTTCGACACAAAGATTGTACTGTACAAATTTATTCGCAAACTCAAACTTAAAGTCTTCTTTGAAGAGTTGGAAACTCAAGACAGTCCAGTCAAGATTCCAGACTACCAGGAATTCAGAACTAAAAGTGGATTTGTTCCACCAATCATAGTACCATCCATTGAAATCTTTCAGAAACTGGTAACTCGCGATCTTGAACGCATCAGTTATAAAACCCCGCAACATAGGAATCTCAAACCACACGAGATGAGATTAATTAGGGATCTGTTCAGTGACAAAAACATTACCATCCGTCCAGCTGACAAAGGGGGAGCCCTAGTCATCCAAAACACGACAGACTATGATGCCGAGTGTACCAGACAACTCGAAGATCGCACCACATATGCCACTCTGGATCACGACACGACTCTTTCTATCAAACAAAACTTGGAAAGTCTTCTGGCTGAAGCACTCGAATTAGAATGGATAAATGAGCATACACAGAGGTTCCTCTTCAAAAGTCACCCTAGGATCCCTAATTTCTATACATTGCCAAAGATTCATAAGGATAGTACCAAACCACCTGGCAGACCGATTGTCGCAGGAATTGAGAGCATTAATCAACCTTTAGGTATTTACATTGATTTCTTCCTGCAGCCACTTATCCAGAAAACATCCACCTATACTCGGGATACTACCCATTTCCTTCAGAAACTAAACTCCTTGTCACCTCTACATGAGGATCTGATGTTTACTATTGACGTGAAAAGTTTATACACTTCCATACCACATGATTTGGGGATAGAAGCTGTGGAGTGGCTTTTACTTGAAACATCTGAAATACGTGCCCAGAAAGAATTTATTTTGGCTCTTTTACAGTTCATTGCAGAAAACTCCTACTTTCAGTATGGCAACCAGTTTTATTTACAAACTTCAGGGACATCTATGGGGGCCACCATGGCACCCTCATACGCCAACAGTTTTATGCACAAGTTTGAGACTGACCATGTATTGAATAAACAAGAATGGAACAAAGATATTCGGCTATGGACACGATACATAGATGATATCTTTGGAATTTGGAAGGGGACCAGAGAATCTTTTGAAACCTTTTTTGAATACCTCAATAACATTGACCAAAGAATCCAGTTCACCAATGAGATCTCAAATGACACCATAACTTTTCTAGATGTCCAAGTCAGAAAGCAAGCCACTTGATACAGCACCTCACTGTTCCGGAAAGCGACGGATCACAATAACCTCTTGCATCGCCTCAGCTTTCACCAGCCTAGTTTGCTCAGAAATTTGCCTTACAGTCAGTTGTTACGGGTTAAGAAAATAGTGAGTGACCCTGAAGATTGTAAAATGCAACAGATGGAGATGAAAGAGAAATTTCTGGCCCGTGGCTATAAACAAAATGAACTTGAGATTGCGTCTGACAAAGTCAATGCCGTGTCACGAGAGACCCTATTATCTACACAGGACACCAAAAAGAAAAGAGAACTCAAATCACCGGTATACGTATCCAAATTTTCCATTCAAAGCAACAAAATCAAGAAAACCATCATGAAACACTGGGAGATCTTTAAAAACGACACCAGGGTACAGAATCTGTTTAGTGAAACACCAATATTCGCGTACCAACGCAGTAGAAACTTGAGAGATGAACTGGTGCAAACCAAACCTACACCGAAGGGATCCACAACTCAACGCACTGGAACATTTCCTTGCCTCCATTGTGTGAATTGTAACTTTGTTATTAAAGGCAACACCATTAATCATCCCAGAACAGGGAAAAGGATTCTGCTCAAGACTTTTGGCACATGTGACAGCAGCAATATTATTTATGGTATTAAATGCCCATGTGGTAAATTCTATGTCGGACAGTCGACAAGAACAGCCAAAATTAGATGGGGTGAACATCGGTCCTGTATCCGAAATGCAAATACCAACTCAGCTGTGGCACGACATTGGGTGGCCAATGGACATAATGTGACACAGATAAGATTTGTGATTCTGGAGGTACTAACAAAAAACAACCCTCATGAAGATTTATGCCAACGCCTGAATCGCAGAGAGACCTTCTGGATAGACAAACTTGGCAGTTTAGTCCCAAATGGACTAAACGAGGAGATTAATTATCATTGTTTTCTTTAATTGCATATTGTTTTCTTTAATTACATGTTACTCTCTCTATTTGGACCTAGTTGTTTGAATTAAGATTTAGGTGCAAGTGGGACCATGACCCAAATGATATGATTGAGGATGATAACTTAAAATCGTGGTGGTACACTCTGGCATTATATGTACAAATGGCTATACAACAACACTATGTATTACTGTTACAAATGCTGCATTTCCTGGACCTCCGTCCAGGACCCAAGGTGCCGCCCTTCCGGACGACACCACTGGCAGCATTGATGTATACCTATGAGTGATGAAAATGTTTGAAATTGTTATGTATCTAATTAGGGATTTCAATCCATTACATTGATGATGTTTTGACAATTTGAAAAGTTACGGTGATCGTATAGCCAAGGGTTTGTTTTGAGGATTTCTTCACGTTCTATGATTTTTTCGCTCTGTGAATTTCTATTTCTAAATGTCTAGTTTTCCTGTTATGAGCCCATTAGGTCCAGTAAATATTTATTTCAACCTTACTCAAGCCCACTGGCTTGATTGCAGCCTCGACACATAGCGCGCGCCCTTCTAGAGGGGCCGCAATCACGTGTCATATATCACAACGTTGCCTAGCAACGCTCCGATGCGGCGAGGTCAGTCTGCTACCAGCAGACCCAGAGAGAACAGCTCCATTCCGTTCTCCGTGACGGTAAGCTTTATATATACACGTTCTGCTAACAACGCGTTTAACAACGCTTCTAACCTGGAACGCTTCTTGAAAGTAACTAACACGACCTCCTGCTTACAGATTCTGCTTTTCAATGACACGTACTTCACTGAGCTCGGCGGGGCAGTTCGTTTATTTGACTATGATAGCCCTAATTCAATTTGCTACGTTTGACTTACCAATCTCAGGTAATTGACTATTTACTTTATACATAGCTACATTTAGATAGCGCTTACCTTTAAATACTGATTGGTTTTCCTGTTCTTCTGTTTTTTTGATTCGGTCCACCTTTTGCTTCTACAAACACAACTTATTGGTATGTACTTTACATTTTTGGTATTATATGTGAAATTTGGATTTTGCACTGTTTGTTTTAATCATGTGAATGTACATATGATGTTTATGCTGTTTAGACTTGCCCTGATGAAGGAATATCTATTCCGAAATGCATTGGCATAACTTAATCTGATTATTGAGCTATTGTGGCAAATTCTTCCTCACTAAAAACGTTATTAGTGACAACCATTTACTTTTTCATAAAACTATGGTTTGACAGATAAAATCATTGTTGAAACATAACTACATCTTCTGAGTCTTTTTGAACATTACTTCTACAAATTGATACTGAATGCCTATATGATCTGAAATTAATTATAACCCAGATTGGGATCTCGGAGAGCGGCTGTATGACTGGGTATTTCACCTGGTCTCTTGCTTCAGTTAAGATTCTTAGAAATACCAATCGGTCCTCCTTAGGTTTGGCCAGGTGAGTCGTGACCCGACTCTTAATTTAACCCTGGCAATTTTAATTTTGGCGCATTGTATCTGCAGACACAATTATTGACCAGGTAACACCAATAATTTGAGATATGCCTGGGAAATTGTCTACCTGCTTTAGGGCATTATTCCGCAGTGATAGGCAATCTTTGGAATTTAGCCGTCCCGCACCACAGGAGGGGTCGCCGGCATGTACTATGTACTGTAAGCATGGCATTGGAAGTATAGTATTTAATGATATTTGGCACAGACAAACCAGTCATGCCTTCGAACTTCAGTGGCCAATCAATGGTAGTTTTGAGATCCCTCGCATTGAATATTTGGAGTCAGTATTGTTAAAGAAAAAAGGCTAGACCTGCAGCATTTGATGTTTTGCAGAATTGGAAAAAAAAGAAGCGTTACAACAGCTTAAGAGTAGAGAGAAACATGCGCGGCGTCATAAAACGATTGCCGAAAAAGCATTATTATATGACCAGGATAAACAGTCTGAATCGGCTAAAAATATGGAAAGGGCTTTCTCACTTGGCATTCAGAAAATCTATCCTTCCAAAGATCTTCATGATTCTGATGAGTTTTTTGAGAAAATATTAAATGAACGAAGGCCTGGTGCCTCTGCGCCACCTACGTATGTTCCTCTTCCCGCTGCTGTAACTTTTCCTGTTGTTATTCCTGCTCTTCCTGCTCAACCTGTTGTTCCTACTCCTCCGATTTTTGTCCCTGCACCTGCTCCTCTGCCTCTTTTTATCGCACTAGTTATAGCTCCTCCATCGAATTTGCCTGCTCCCCCTCTTCCAAGTGGTCTTGGGCCGCTTGTAATCGATCATGGTGCAGATTTGAAGATTGTCATTCGCAGTACTGTACCACCAGAGAAGAAACGTGAGTTAATTGCATGGGCTAAGCATTGTATGGAGAAGGATGATCAAGCTAGTGTTTTTTCCACACTTTTTAATACGGATAATTTTCCTGAGAAAAATGTTTTTATTGAAGCTTTGGGGATTCAGTTATGTATAATGTGGGGAAGATTAAATAATGCGGACATTCCGCAAGGGTTAAGGGATCTAAATACACTTTCCAGAGACACTGTGGAGAAGGTAAATGAGCATGTCGAGAGGTTATTTGAGTATAGAAAGGAGTTAGAAAGGATACGGAATGAGGATGATGAAGAGGAAAGTATGTATGTACAGAAACGGTACCTTCCGTGTCGTAAACCAATATTGGAGGAAATGCAAATTTGTAAGGAAGATGCGATTAGATAGGTTTCAGACATATCGATAACTCCAGTTGAGGTATATGACACATGTATTCAATATAGATTGGAAATGCATAGAAACGTAATGCAGGTAATGGTAGAGTACCTGCAGGATGAATGTGTAAAGAGGAAGATTAGTTGTCCGACAGAGTTATTGAATATTTATAAGAGAGATTTTTCGCCTGACACTTCTTCGACTGCTTTAGCGCTCGACTTGGCGCTGTTGCTTAGTAAGCGTTCAGAATTGCCTACATCTCAGTTGCCTATGAGAGAGGTTCCTCCGACGTTTGTCCCGAACGTTGAGGTTGCAGTCAATGCTGCTCAAGGTATAGTCACAGTGGACATTCCCGCACATTATGTATCACAGTTTGTTCACGTCCCGTTTTCACGACAGGAAGTGAACACCATTAGACAGTCTATTCCTGACATTAGGAAAAATCTGACAGGGTTCTATAAAGAGATGGAATCTGTTTTGCAATCTTCAGTGTTCACCTTAGGTGACATTGATTTATTGTTTCCAGTACTCCTGCCCGTAGATTTATGGAAACAAGTAAGAACTATTGACGATGTACCCGGGTTGGGAGATACATGGACAAATTTAACTAGGCTCGATGGGGAAAGGCCAGCTGGCGAAAGACCACAACAGGTGATATTAACTCTGCCTGATAGAATTATTGCTAAATTAAAAACCATATTTCCTGAAAAAAGAATTATTTGGGACAAGCTTATGGCCTGTGTCCAAGGAAAGTCTGAGGGTGCTACCGAGTTCTTTAATCGGTTCGGACAGGCATTTCCAGATTTCAGTGGACAAGACTTAGGCACAGAGTCTGGGAAAAGATTATTTGTGGACAAATTTGTACGTGGATTGCTGCCTGACATCCAGTCACAGATTATGTCCTCTCAGAGCGCTTGGCAGGCGAAATCGCAATCAGAAGTACTGCATATGGCTCAGTACTATGAGAATCGTGTCAATAATGAAAAAGATAGGATTGAAAAACGGAAAGGTGATTTAAAACCAAAGGTGCTATTGCAGCAAATTGTTAGAGGCCCAAGAGAGGGTAACTCTCATGTTAGAGGTCATTATGTCCCACAGGGGAATGTGACCTTGGGTCCTGTGAACATTAATCAATCTGCTTATTGTCGTCGAGAGGGTCATTGGCGAGCACAATGCCCCGTCCTTCAACAGAGGTCGAATAATACATTTGGTAATATGGGTAGGCGATCCAGAGGTCGCCCGGGTGTAGGGGGCCCTGGTAGAGGTCAGTTTACACAGGACCCTCAACAGCCTTTTTCCCAGGACAATCAGACTCCGAGTGCGGATACTAGGAACATATTCGATCATCCTTCCTCTGCATATTTATCTGAAGAGCTTCCTTTTGATAATATTCTGTTTCAATAGGATTGCCCGAAGCAGGGTTTGGAACCTACACCTATTCCCGTCAATCAGAAAGGTCCCTGCGTTGAAATGATGGTGGGAAATAGGAAACCTCAGTTCTTGATAGACACTGGAGCACAGAAGTGTTCCATTGATCGTTCGCGGGTTCCAAACATTCCACTGTCAGGGCAAACCAATGTTTCTGTAGGGTTTTCCGGTACACCAGTTGTTTGTCCGGTATCTATGCCGGTACCTATTTCTTTGGGTTGCTTTACGGACCAGTGTCCTTTTCTATTGACCTCGGATTGCGGGGAAAACTTGCTGGGGTTGAATTTGTTAAAAGAATTGAATGCAGTGATTTATTGTTCTTCCAATGGAGTGCGCTTGACGATTTCACCACAGCAATCCTCTGCCTCGTAATTTCTGACTAGACCTTTGCCTCCAGAATTCATTGATGTACCAGAAAACTTGTGGGCTGTTGACGACAATGATGTCAATGTTTTGCAGATTGAGCCTGTTAAGATAGTTTTGAAACATGGAATTGAGCTGCCGAAATAAGATTTCGGTTGAGGGTCAGCAAGCTTTGAAATGTATTGT
Organism: Ambystoma mexicanum; assembly: GCF_040938575.1. Taxonomy (NCBI): domain Eukaryota; kingdom Metazoa; phylum Chordata; class Amphibia; order Caudata; family Ambystomatidae; genus Ambystoma; species Ambystoma mexicanum. Next base: position 900,949,690 of record NC_090937.1, on the reverse strand, counting down.
GTCCGATTTTGTGCACCGCGGTGTGATTGAAGAAATTTCAGGAAGTTTGTGTAATAGTCCGATTTTACCCGTGTACAAGAAAGGCGATAATGTAATTCCATTCCGTTTTATAATTGATTTACGTGTCATTAATAAAGTTGTGGCACCGCAATTTCCAATTGTGCCTGATGTGACGACAATCCTAACCATGATTCCAGCTACAGCTACTTACTTTAGTGTTGTGAACCTATAGAATGTGTTCTTTAGTATTCCTCTAAACAAGGATAGTAGATATTTGTTCACGTTCACCTTAGGGGGATGCTCGTTTACATTTACTCGTGCACCTCAAGGGTACACAGAGAGTCCTAGTATTTATAGTAGGACTTTGAAAGAACAACTTGATACCCTTGAATTTCCCTCTACTTGTACTTTGCTTCAGTACATTGACAATTTGCTTCTGGCTGCTGACTCTGAGAGTGCCTGTAAGGAGGGCACTGTGTTACTACTTATTCATCTAGCTAAGCATGGTCACAAAGCTTTGCTTAAGAAATTTCAATATTGTTGTCAGGAGGGAAGAAGATTGACACCTGAAATAATAAAACACATTTCTGGCATGTCTGTCCCAAATACACAGAAGGAAGTTAGAGCCTTGATAGGTATGGCTTCTTACTGTAGGTTGTGGATCCCAAATTTTTCACTAGTGATAAAACCGATGCTGGCCTTGACGAAGAAGGGCATTTCTTCGCCGTTGCCATGGACCTCGGAACACCAGCAATCGTTTGACTTGCTTAAGACTGCATTATGCTCTGCACCAGTTTTGGGCACACCAAACTATGAAAAGGCCTTCGTATTGTTTGTGCATGAATGTGATGGATGTGCTTTGGCTGTATTAACGCAGGAGCATGGAGGGAAGAATAGGCTGTGCGGTTACTATTCCTCCGCCCTTGATACTGTAGCATGCGCTTTGCCAAGATTTTTGCGTGCTGTCGCTGCTGCTGCTGCGTCTGTAAAACAGAGTGAGGGAATGGTCCTAGGCCATGATTTGACCCTGATGGTGCCTCACTCCGTAGATGTTCTATTGAACCGAACTCAAATGCAATACCTCACTTCCGCACAGTTGACGAGATATGAATTGATCTTGTTTGCCCCTCACATTCAAATTAAGAGGTGTTGTGTTCTTAATCCGTTTGAACTCCTACCTTTCCCGTAAGATATTACTTGCAGCGATGAAGACTCACATGATTGTTTCTATACGACCGAACAAGAAACAATGGGCAGGATTGATTTGAAAGATACCCCTTTGGATAATCCGCAAGGAGAGCTGTTTTGTGACGGCTCCTGCTTTAAACTTCCGGATGGTACATCCACAGCCGCTTATGCAATCACTACCTTGAGCACGGTTGTGGAAACTAAGAGAATTACGCATAATTCTGCGCAGGCCGCAGAGATTATAGCATTAACCCGATCTTGTGAACTTTCCAAAGGGCTTGTAGTAAATATATATACTGATAGTCAGTATGCCTTTGGGGTGGTTCACAACTTTGGGAGACTTTGGTCGGAAAGAGGATTCCTAACCTCGCATAGCACCAAGATCCAACATGGCACCCTAATAGTGCAACTACTCTCAGCACTTGCGCTCCCTACTCAGTTAGCAGTTGTAAAATGTGCAGCACATCGAAAGATTGTAGATAACATTGGAAAAGTGAATGCTTTCACTGATCAAATAGCGAGACAAACTGCCACTGATCTCTTGACGGAGATATATGTTTCTAGGGAGAATGAAAATGCTTATGTGATGGATGAGGGCGTGGGGTCTGTATGGGATATCCAAACCGATGCCACAGTAGAAGAAGCTAAGAGGTGGGCTGAGGGCTTGAGAAAACTTGATGATGATGGGTGTTGGGTGGACACGGTGGATGGAGAATGGTTACTTACCGATGCTTACGTGATGATAATGGTTGTAATGGCACAAGGTCCTACGCATGTGTGTGCCCAACAGATGACGAAAATGTTAGAAAAAGTTTGGGTAAACGACAAAATTTCAAAAATTGCTCAGCACTACATCCAGAATTGTATGATTTGCTTACAACATAATGTGGGAAAGGGGACAGCAACCCTGAGGGGAAGTTTTGGGCAACCCTCTGTCCCATTTGAAGTAATTCACTTTGATTTCATTGAAATGGAGCGATGCAACAATTTAAAATATGTATTGGTAGTCATTTGTGCCTTTAGTAAGTGGGTTGAGGCTTTCCCTGTTAAAGATGCTACAGCCATGACCACTGCGAAAACCATGTTAAAGGAGTACTTTCCCCGGTTCGGGTTTCCAAGAGTTATCTGGTCAGACAATGGTTCACACTTTTCGCCGCTGTAATCCTACAGATATGTACAGTGTTACGAATTGACAAACAGTTTCATTCGGCCAGACATCCTCAGAGCGCCGGACTAATAGAAAGACACAACTGTATCATCAAGAACAAGCTCGCTAAGAGGTGTGCCGGCACCAAACTAAAATGGCCGGACGCCTTACTGATCATGTTACTAGCTATGCGTACAACCCCTCAAAGTAAGACTGGGTTCTCTCCATTTGAGGTGGTAATGGGGAGACCTGCCAATATCTGGAATATTCCAAAATGTCGAAATTTGAGATATATTGAAAATGTACTACTTTCAGATTATTGTAGCCAATTGACTAAAAACCTGTATTTGATTTACCACCAGGTACGAGAGGCCTTACCTGTGCGTTACGAAGGCCCGGGCCACGGCATACGAAAGGCGAGCTGGATGCTCATTAAATCATTTGAGCGCACCTCCTGCCTCGTGCCTCGCTGGCGTGGGCCATTCCAGGTCCTGGTGGTCACCCAAACAGCGGTGCGGGTAGCTGGCCGAAAGAATTGGATCCACGCGTCACACATCAAGAAACCTCCTCACCCTGTGTCACACGTTACAGAAGAAGCAGAACCCCTCGCTTATACTGCAACTGATGATCCCAAAGCAGTAAGCAGCACTGAGAGTGTGTCATAAAATATCTCTAAGCCCGAGAGGCTTGGGGAAGCTGCCATTTTGTTTCCACACGCTCCACAAATTTTGCACCCGGAAATGGCTGTTTCAAATTCAGCCCCTTCATCTGTCCCTGATACGTTGCTTCCAATGGCAAGTGACGACACATTGTTTCCGGATCAATCAGTACCAGAAACAGCCAGATATCACTTGCGTCTGAGAAAATAGACATACGGCACGGTTCTGCTGTGCATTCAAGGAAGGAAAAGAGTCATCGAGGGCTTGCTTTTGCCCAAATTTGAGAAAGGGGATTCTGTTGGCTAGGGTTTTGGAAGGACACAGAAATCGCGCGACCGGGGGGTCGCCAGCAACGAACATTGGGGTTTCTGTTTGAAGACTGCAATGCCTGCTACCGCCGCCGCTCGTATTGGACTTGTTAATAAGGGGGTGACCAACTGGGACAATGGACAAAATGCCTGGGCCCCGAAAACGTATTGCTGTATTTTTGTAATAATATTTGGTTTTATAATAGTCACTGTTGTAGGCCTTTGGTATTTAGAAGAAGCTTTTCCTTTAGAGTTTTCGCTACCGACTAAAAATGTACCCACTGTCCATAGACCTTTTGTGCATTTGCATACTTTGTCCCCTAGAAATTCCCAGCACAGACAAAGGCATCATAATAATACTCTGTTACTTATCATGAATGCTACACATGCCATTTTTAATAGGTGCAATTGCTGGGTCTGTTCACATTTACCGCAACACGGGGATAAGGGGCTAGATTGGTATATTCATCCTTTACCGTTGACAACTGCTTGCTATGCTTCTCTTAGAGCACTGTTCTTTGGCTGATGGAATGATAGCGTCTCAGGCAACTTTGATGGCACCAATTTGAATAGTTTTGAGAAACGTGTTTTGACTCCCCTGGGATGCTCCCTTTTTGCAAATAGGAGTAAGCCGAATGTTGCTTCTATTAGGCCTTCTGATAGACTGTCTTGTCCCTTTCAATCTTTCATTTCCTTTAAAATGGCTCTAATAAGCAATAAGGATGCCATGCCTCCTTCTTACACTGTTAAGCATAGCCCCGATTCAGTTTCTTTCTGCATACAGAGGAATGGCACTCGGTCAATGGGAGTTTTTAAAGGTTGTGCCAACGTTGGGTAGACAGACCTTTGTATGTAGGCGAACCTGTCTATTTTGTTTGCGGTAATGTAGCATTTCCATGGTTGCCCAGGGATTGGCAGGGAACCTGTTATTTAGGGATCCTGTTACCTAGAGTGTTCATAGCAAGTACTATAGAAATTTCAAAAGCTCGTCCACGACGGGACAAGAATGGTGACACCCCAGCACAAGTCTTGCGAGATATAGCAAAATCAATTGTCCCATTTTGGGGGCAGATTGCAAATTCAGAGGATAACAGGAGACTAGCGAGAGTACTGGAGAGAACCATCAACCGGAACACGGATATACTCTACAATATGACATTAGAGCAGAAAGCAATAAGATTAGCAGCACACAAAATCGTATGGCATTAGATGTCATTTTAGCTGAGCGTGTTGGAGTATGCAAATTAGTGGGGTCCGCTTGCTGTGTTTTCGTACCAGATTCCTCCCCAACTATCTTCAAGGCAATACAGAATCTGCATGTCCTTAGTTCCGAAGTGCATGTTCCCGAGGGAAATTGGGATCTTGGCGCTTGGTTCTGGGGCTTCTTGCGATCTTGGGGTTGGAAGGTACTTTCGGTCTTATTAACTATTTTAGGAATTCTGTTGTTCCTTTGTTGCTGTATTCAGTGTCTACCTGGTACGTGTTCGATGCTAGGGGGATGTTGCGCACAAGCAATAGATTCGATAGGACATAAAGTGTATGCCTCAAATAAGACTTCCAAAGAATATGTGTTAAAAGATATATTAGTAAAAGACCTAATGGCAATAGATATTTCAGATAGTGACTCAGGGTACATGGATACTGATGCATGGATTATTCGCAAGGAGACCCAAAGTAGTTTTCAGCACTTGGCATAGGCTAAAAGGAGGGTTTGTCGGAATAGAAAGTATATCGTGCCTCCTATTGTGGAAAATATATTTAATATTGGCCTACGCCAAGCTGCTCAAAAGTCGCTTGCGAGAGAAATCTGTGTTGCAAGGTCCTGACCTTTAATCCATGTAGGTCGCCATTTTAGGTCAAACCGCCATTTTAGGATTTGTGTGGAAAAGTCACCCTGTGAGCTAAAATGGTGGACGATGTCATTGCAAAACACAACATGGCCATCTTGACCTCTGTGCATCGCTAATGTGTAATCTGCCTGCAGGCTACTTGTTGAGGTCATGAACTGAGACCTCGTCCTACGTTGACCTATGTGTAAAAGGACTACTCGCGCAATGAAACCAATCCACGAGTATATATTATGATAATGTATTTACATATTGAACAAAGTACATCTGTTTTACTACATTGTATTAATGTTTAAGAAGACCTGCAATGCGAAACTTTAGAATACACAGTTAATGCATACGCTTATTGTTACATGTAGTAAAAACAAACCAGTTAGATGCGGTTATTTGGGATTCAGCAACAAACCCTAGAATTGGTGATGTATAAAGTGAAATATTAACCCGAAGTGGGACTGGACATAGAGCCCACAAAATGATTAAAAAGCGAATGCATTCTAATGTACAGCGTCTCTCACTGAACACACTGAACCTCGCTGGAGTTTGCTGTGTTGTACTGAGGGCCGATAGCTATCTGACTTTGCACTGTTTTTGTAATTGAATTCAGTAGAGAATAAAGTACTTTGTATGTTCCTTTGTAACCCGTGTTCGGTGTATTTCCTTTTGGGGTACTCAGCCTCGATATTTTGTTTCTGTTTTCACAAGGTCTCCCCTGGCGCTGCACACAGTTAGCCAGCTACTCCTCCCACTTCCTCCCCTCTGGTGTCCCTGCAGCTGCCCTGTTCTCACGGAAAACTGGGCACAAACAGCTAGAAGTTGAACACTGTATCTCTCACCTTCCTCCTTCTGTCACTGACCTGTGAATGACCGGGCAAGCGTTTAGGCCTGGAAAAACAATCTATCTCCACAAACATGTCTCATGATTTGCAGACTCTACCCTTAGGATTTATAACGTGTATAACCCCCCCCAACCTCACACTCCTTTTAATGTAGCAAATGCATGCCCTATGACTGTGTGCCACCCTGGTTCACCCACAACACTAATCCCCTCTGTAAGGCTATACATTCTCTCCTGTGTTTGCGTATAAGGAGCTGTCTCTATGAGATGTAACAGAACGATCAATAATTAACCCATCTAAATAAATTGCAATGAATATGATATCATGATCCATATGTTGGTGTCCTATAATGTTGGTTACATATTGTTCACTAACAAATGCCCCCCGCAAATGTATGAGATGCTAGGTGACTCGTACGTTATGATGCAATATGTACGGTACGCATGCTCCCTTGTTTTTCAGTACTGTGCATGCTTACAAATGTATTGAGATGTTATACTATTAATATAAATGGTGCAGCCACAAGACTAATGTAAATGAAAGCAATTCTGTAGCAGAGGTGACCATGGTATATGAGATGAAGGTAAACATGATCGAACAACATGATCGAACCCCATACCAATGGTGTATGTATAATTCCACTGATCTAACTGGGCCAAACTGAAAGAGCCAATGGGCCGTCTCTCCCCACTTCAGCAGCACCACGCATGAAGAGCGCACAGGCCCTACCCGTTTCTCCCATCCTCATGACAGTGCTGCTGCCGGAGGCCCATGTCTCACTAATGCCTTAATGCAACAACTGTATCTTCTCCCACTTCTACCAGGCCCACACAGAATGTCAGCTCCCTGCCCCCCGACACACAATGACCCCCATACCAGTCCCCCCTTTCAGGTGAACTAGACAAATGTATGTATAGATAAGTGTGAAACATATGACTTCCCCCCCCCACTGTCAGGATGCCAATTATGTTTTTATGAGTGTCTTTTTATTGCATACTTTGAAGTAGTGTCTAGATTAGAGAGCTAGTATCAATCACCCCATACAGGGCCCCATTACCTTTACCTCGCACTGACCAGCCTGGCTGAAGCATGTGATGTCCGCCTTCCCGCCAAGCAACTACCCAATCATCTGGATAGAACTATACTGAATTTGGGACTCTACCAATGAGAATGTAATTAATGTAACATATGTAGTGATGTCATTTATGATGCTGTAACCCTTTTTAACCCACGCACAGAAACCCCCAGGAGGCCCACAAGGCAGCCTACAATCTGCAGTGTGGAGAGGATCAGGCTACAAGAGAATTTGTTCAGGAACTAAAACAGGCATTTGCACAAACTACTAGGCCGGTGCGCACAAACAGTAGTGAATTTATAAATACCTATTTTCATGGACTCTCAAAATACATCATGACACAGTTGGTAAGGGATTTCCATGATGACAGGACCCTGGACTGGGTAATAAAGCAACTTGCCCGGATCTACGAGGTCCAAAAACCAATAGCAAACAAAAATTCAACCAAAAACCCCAAACCAATCATCACGTTTGCTGCTGCGTGAAGTGGTGTCTAGATTAGAGAGCTAGTATCAATCACCCCATCCAAGGCCCCGTAACCTTCACCTCGCACTGACCAGCCTGGCTGAGCATGTGATGTCCGCCTTCCCGCCAAGCAACTATCCAATCATCTGGATAGATCTATACTGGATTTGGGACTCTACCAATGAGAATGTAATTAATGTAACATATGTAGTGATGTCATTTATGATGCTGTAACCCTTTTTAAAGTACTGTTAGAGTGATGTTGGGCAGAGCGCTCTCTGAGTTTGCAGAGTTCTATGCTTGCCCTATTTTGGTTTAGATAAACTTTACTTTTACTTTCACCCGCACTTGGTCTTGGTCTCATTCCCTCCTGGGGTGTGTGCATTATTGACTCTCATTGGGGAGTTTTGATTGAATTTTGGGGGACTCTCACTTTCATTTGGTGACCCCTGGACGTGATTTAGTCCTTCCGTTCCTTCTGGCACGAGACGTCCCTGGCCACAGTGTAGACCCAGGGTGCGCCCCCTCAAAGAGCTGCCCTCCTACGGCGACTGGTACACCTAGACGTGCGCATATATTTGGGTGAGAGGGTACGGGTCCCGGCTTTGCAAAAACCCACCGTGCCGCACGCCGGAGCTGGGTGCGGCCATTGAGTGCAGGGCGGCGTCTTGACAGACCGGGTCTGGAGGGTCTTGGATCAAGACGGACATGTGAGTATCAAGTGCGAGCAAAATTAAAAGGAACAAGGGGGGAAGTGGAAAAATTGTGTAAGGAGTGAGATAAAAGGATATTGGGGTTAGAAAGAAGGGAAATTGGAGGGGAGAATAGTTCACATAACATAGAGAGAACTTGTGAGCTTAAATCTATTTGTCTTTCTTTCTGCATATGGCCATTAGGACAGTTAAGGAGATTACAAGGTGAAAATGGAAACAGGAACCTAGCTCCGCAAGGGGGTGGAAGGCGGCGCTGCATAGTGCTATCTCGATTTGTACTGGGTATAACGAGGAAAATAAACAGAAACAGTAGGAGTCTTATATAAGGAAAAGACTCAGAATAGTATCTAGAAATGCTTCATCTTTTTCTTTTTTCTTGGTTACAGGAGTAGTGCATAAGGGATTAAGATAGGGAATGGGCTGGCAAATCAAGGGAAAATATTGTAAAGGTAAAGGGTGAAAGGAAGGGAGGATTTATGTTAAGTGTTACATGTGATATGTTTAACAGTCATTGTTGTGTAATCATCTTGTTATGTCTGTTACGTACAATGTACATGGATATGCAATGATAAAAAGCAATATTGCATAATTGTTTTTACACACTCTGTCATAGTAGATGTGACAGATTGTAGATTACCAAATACAGTGTCGCAGAGGTGATATACAAAGAAGTGAAGTATTGAAGTATTGTGAATTGTATTGTTATACTGACTTACAAGGTTGGAAAGGCATTCTTAAGACAGGATGGGTGCAGAGACACCATTGTCACATATTTGCAAATGTTTGCCAGATACGCATCCAGAATCACAAAGTACCACAACCAGTGGATTACAGAGTTGAAAGTGGAAGGTTTACCCCAGTTATGGCCCAAAGGAGGGTTGTTCGATAAGAATGTCCTAGACATGGTAGCAACCTGTTTGATTGTGAAATACAAAGGCAAACAACTCCAGAACAGATGAGAAATATTAGATTTGTGGAGACTTTTCGAGGAAGTCCCTCCAAGCAAGGCAAAGGAACAGAGGCCATCTCCCCTGGCAGGAAATAGTAGTGAAAGAGAAGGGGAAGAGAAGGAGCGTAAGATAGAGGTTGCACAATTATATCCTCTCCTGCCAAAGCCAGTACCAGCAGAAGGGTATAGTGACCCAGTGTATGTGTCAAAGCCCACGTCCCCCTCTGTGCCGCAACCGACAGCCCCAGCACCACCCCCGTATGAATATCCAAGAACAAGTGGACAGGTGAGTACCCCTGCAATAGATATTGAAAAGTTAACCCAAGATTTAGACTCACGATTAACAATGGCCCGGACAGAATCATCACAATTAAGAGCTATCTGTGAACAAGGAGGCTCCGTTACCCCCAGAGCAGAGCAAACGCAGATGTCACAACCACTTGAGAGGTCAACGGAGGAGGGGTGGAAGAAGAGAGAAATATTGTTCTGAATTAATGATACACCCACGAGAATAATAGAAATAGATCAGGCTGACAGTGAGGTGGGCGTGGAAGGAGGGGGCATGGCATCGGATAGAGGAAGAATATTGGTGCGACATAGAAGAGCAAGAAGAAGAAGAGAGGAGCATGGTGTGTGCAACAGGAGGGGTGGCGGCACGAATAGAACAGTCTCCCTTGGGGAGGGTAATGGAAGAAGAAATGCATGGAAGGTTCAGGAACAGGATGGGATGAATGGCAGTATTGGGGAGAAAGGGGGCAAAGGTAAGTACAGTGAAATCAACAATAAACAAATTACAACTACCATTGATACACAGAGGGGGAGGAAGACCCAATTATATATCCTGGGCCCAGATGGATAAAGCAAACTTACTAAAAATGTTGCCCCCACTCTTGGGAGGGGCAAGTAAATGGATATACGCATTTGAGAAAAAACATTGCCGGGATTCTTTTAGCAGTAGGTGATGTCAAAAGCTTATTAGTGTCCGCAGTAGGTTATCAAGCCAACAGTGTGTGGCCAAAGGCAGGATTTCCTGAAATAACACTAGACTGTGACCGCCATGATGGGGCATCTTTTAACAGAGTAAGAACAAGAGTATGGGATGCACTGAGATAAACCTTTCCAGATACACCAGATTTACAGTCTGTAATGCAATGCACAATGGGAGAGGAGGAGGGTGTGATGGCCTTCATTCTTCAGGTTCAGGAGATGTGGAGAGTGAAGACGGTCACAGTTTGGGATCAATCCACCTCCCTGTTTAATTTTATAATTAAAAGAAGGTTCCTGAAAGAAGTGCAGAAGGCTCTTGATAAAATAGCTGGGATAGAAGTCAAGGGCTGGCCATAGATACAGAGCATTATAGTACACCATTACAAAAGAATCAAAGAAAGGGATAGGAAGATAGCCCTAAGAGACTGGCAGACAAGGATAAATTAATACAGACCAAACTAGTGAAGGTCACAGCAGCAGTAGCCACCCTTCCAGCAGAGACAGAATGAGAGGCCGAGGAAGGGCAATAGCAATACAAACAAGGATGGCCGTGAATTGGGCAGGAAATGGACAGGAACAGTGGAATGGAAAGGAACAATATGGCAAGCAAGGAGCGCCCGTGGAGATAGAGCTGGGTACAGGGGGTACAGAGGGGGAGGGTACAGGTATGGAGGGTATGGAGGACAAGGCCCCAGAGGAAGAGGACAAGGAACATGCTGGAACTGTGGGAGGTGGGGACATTTCTCGAGAGAGTGTCGAAGCCGCCCGACGAACCTCTACCCAAACGAACAACAATATGGCCATCCCCACCCAGGAAGCCCACACAGGTTGCATATGGGTAGTGGTAGAAGAGAAGAGCAACCCGATCCTAGGTACATAGGCAAATGCAGAGCACCTCCATAAAACACACAACAATATACGCAGTCCTGAGAACACATGGCCCCACTTCGCGGAAATCCCTTTGTCACGACAGCAAATGGTGCCCCTGCACCTTTCAGAGGAACAGCAGTAGTATCAGGTAACGTTTTTGACAATGGGGAGGACACAAGATACTCTGCATAGGACAGCCCACAGAGAGCGCTTATGTGTCCAGTACTATCGACGACCCTCAACGCAGCAGAGGAACCACTGGGGGGGATACCTGTAGTATCGATGATTATAAAAAATGACAACTGGTGCTTGGATATTCAGAATGCCATGGCCAATAAACTGAATGGTATCCGAGAATCCATAGGCACCAGAAAAAGTGCACTTGACACACAGGGCACCCACATAGTCAATAATACTTTTACCAAGGATCTAGACATCCCTATCTTTGATTTTGTTCCCATATCAGAGGTGGAGCTAGCCTCCATTATCGACAAACTCAAAGCAACTAATTGCACAGGTGATCCATGTGCCTCTACTATCATTAAAATGTGCCCCCCGCCCCCCACTCTGGTACAGGCTATATGTAAAGTTGTTAATGCTTCACTTCGGAGTTGTACGGTTCCAGATGACCTGAAACAAGCCTGGGTTATCCCATTACTGAAAAAACCCAATTTAGATCAAGGTGTACCCACCAATTACAGGTCAATAACTAATACCCCGTTCCTATTAAAGATACTGGATCGGGTTGCTTATATTCAGTTGGCTCAACACCTTAGCTCACACCCTATTCTCAACCCTTTCCAGTCAGGGTTCAGTCAAGGTTTCGGCACCGAGACTTGGTTATTGGATCTCAAGTCACAACTGCTCCAAAGAATGGATAATCAGAAGGTCTCCCTTCTCATCTCTTTGTAGCAATCAGCAGCATTTGACCTTGTCGATCATGTCATATTGGCAAAAAGGCTTATGTCAGTAGCCAACTGCTCGCGGTCAGCCACTAATTGGATACTCGCCTTTCTATCTAATAGATCTAGTAGAGTATGCGCTCAGGATGCCAAAGCTCCTGCTATTAAGATACACTTTGGTGTACCTCAAGGAGCCAGCTTGTCACCTTGCATATATAACATTTTCATGACTCCCTTCTTTGCCCACCTTGCCCAGGAGGGCATTCTATTCTCTTATTACGCAGATGACACACAGTGTGTCATCCCCCTCACTGGTCAGTACAATCAGGACAAAAGAGAAATTAATCACATATTCACAATCATTGAACACTGGATGATGCTGAACAATCTCGCTTTAAACCGTGGAAAGACGGAACTATTGGTTGTGGGTTCTGACAACATTTTGACTAAATTAGACCCAGCGTATAAACATTTTCAGTTGGGAGATGCTCTCATTCCCTCCCTTTCCAAAGTAAAGATCCTAGGGGTGGTTATGGACCAATTGCTTACTATAAATTATTATGTGGCTAGTACTGTGTCCTCGGCCACCTATTATATTAATTTGCTATCTCACATGCAACCACTTATTTCTCAACCTAACACAGAGTCCATTGCTCGTGCCATCATAGGATCAAAATTGGATTATTGCTGCAGTTATTTCTGGTCTGGCCCATAGAGCACATGTTTCTGAGGCACGTCGCGCTTTGCACTGGCTGCCCGTGGATGCGCGTATTACCTTCAGACTCATGGTTGTTACCTTTAAATGTCTCAAGGGCACCATGCCCACTTACCTTCAAAGGTATATAGGAATAAAATCCAATCTCAGAAATCTTCGCTCTAATAATCAGAACCTGCTTCACCAGTCCAAAGTTAAAACCAAAAAAGCACAATGGGGTCCCTTTGCCTTGGTGGCACCAGCTATCTGGAACACCCTACCAGTTCAGTTGAGATACTCTGTAGCCCTGAGCAACTTCAAGAATGACTTAAAAATGTTCCTTTTCAAGTAGTAGTTCACGATCCTCAGTTTCTCCTGTTCTGCTCCCGGACCTACCGGTCTTCTTGACCTTTTTGTCTTGTCTGCGCCCTCACACCTATGGGTATATGGTTGTGCAATATAAATGCAATAAAGTAAAGTAAAGTAAAGTAAAGCGGAGATTGGGAAGAAACAGTTCATTTTCATGGCAGACTAGCAAGCAGAAAAATCATGCCTATGAGAAGGCAGGTCTCCGCTGTCTAATCATAAAATGGAGACGCAAGGGTTTTCTGGGGCGGTAGTCGAGGTTCCATACACAGAAGAATTGGAGGTAACAGTGGGGGGAAAACAGTGTGAGCACCCCTACTGTATTACGAAGACTCGCCCTTAAATTTCCAAGGGAGGGATCTCCTTAGTAAGCTCAATATGACTATCTCATTCACAGAGAGAGGGATAGTGTGCACACCTCCCGGGATATGTGCAATGCGAGCAATGTTAGTAATACACACACAAGCCACGGCACAGCAGGTGCCTGGAATACCTGTAGATCTGTACATGTTCATCCAAGGGTTAAAGGCCTTGGCACAAGATGTGCCTGAGTTAAAACGCAAAGAATGGAGAGTGCCATCAGAATCTGTGTTTCGGCCCATAGCACGCCCTGAGATAGTGCAAGGGTCGGTGGTGTCTCTAGACTTCCATTGGGTACAGGTATCATCACAAAGGATAGCAGTGATTGGACTAGACATACATGGATGTGAATGGTGAACAGTGCTGTGCATAAATGCCAACACAGCCTTGCAAGATTTATCTGACGAGGAGCTTTTCACTGACTCAGACAGTGATGGGGAAATAATAATGAAGATAGCAATTCCCTGTGACATAATGATTCAGAACAGACAAGTGCCACTTTCAATGAAGACATGAAACATGTACCAGTAGACTTGTGGACAACTGGCCCACATGACATGGGATTGTTGCGTGAGGTAACACCTGTAAAAATAAAACTCATGCCAGGGGCTTTATTGCCCCGGGTAAAACAGTACCCCCTGTCACGAGAGGCAGAAGAAGGAATAAAAGAAACAATACATGCCTTACTACAGCAAGGAATCATAGTACCTTCAAATTCTCCCTGTAACACTTGTATCTATCTGATCCAAAAAGCAAAAGGAGGGGCTTGGAGGATGATACAGGATCTATGCCCCCTCAATGGCGTCATATAAAAAGAGTTCCCACATGTCCCAAACCCTGCATCAATATTATGTAGCATACCCAAAGAGGCATCATGTTTTACAGTGGTGAATTTGAAAAATGCATTTTTCTCAGTACCACTGGACTCTGAATCACAGTACCTGACAGCATTTACCCTGGGGGGGCAGATACAAGCATTGTAGATTACCCCAGGGATACTGTGAAAGCCCAAGCATATTTAACAGAATACTGCATGAAGATCTTGTAAATATTGACACAAAAAGCACAATCATTCAGTACGTAGAAGATCTCTTGATTTGTGGAAGAAATGAATGTAGACAGGATTCAGTAACACTATTGACACTACTAGCACACAAGGGTTATAAGGTGGAAAAACAAAAATTGCAGTATTGCTTGGCAGAAGTATTGTATTTGGGTCAACTAATATCAAAAGAAGGCAAATGAATAATACCAGACCAAGTAGCAGCTTTACGAGCAGCAAGTGAACCCAGAACCGTGAAGGAGATGCAGATATTTCTCGGCATGTGCAACTATTGCCATGCCTGGATATCAGACTATGGAGCATACACAAAACCTCTCCTACACGCACTAAAGGAAGCACAAAGGGAAAAACAGCAGTACAAGAAATGCACATTGCCTTTGACACACTGAAAGAGCTGATATCGACAGCACCCGTCCTAGTGACGCCTGATTATGAGTGCAAATTCTATTTATTTCCCATTGTGATGGAACACTCATGATGGCAGTGCTGACACGAAAAACATCATTGGGCCACAAAGCCTTTAGCGTACTACAGTGGTAAACTAGATGCAGTGATGCAGGCACTTGCGAACAAGCTCTCTCAGCCGCAGCGTTCACCATTGAAAAAAGTGCAACAATTGTGATGGGATACTCTGTAAATCTATACGTGGAGCATTCACTGTTTGCCATACTCGAAAGGTCAAAAAGTACATTAACAACACAGAGAGCCACAGCCTATGAAATTATTTTATCAAGTGCAAACATACACATAGTGCGGTGTACAACAGTGAACCAAGCCACATTTCTCACAGAAGCATGCACAGTGGAAGATATGAAAATTCACGACTGTGCCACATACAGGGGGAGGATGTTGGTACACAAATGAAGATGCACTGACTGAAGGAGAAGTATATTTTGTAGATGGATCAGCATCAATACATTTTAAAACAGGAGAAAAACACATAGGGGCGGCAGTGGTAGGATTGGAGGAAGGAGAATATGAAGTGATTGTACAAAAGAGGTTGCCCGCCCATTTTTCAGCACAAGCAGCTGAACTAGTGGCGCTAATTTAAGCACTGCACACAGATAGGAAGTGCAGTAACACTATACACTGACTCTGCATACATGGACACAACAGTGCATGGGGAATAGGCCCGATGGGGAAGGAGAGGATTTAGAAGAGCAGATGGGTCCACTGTGCTGCATGCAGAATTGCTTGCTAAATTAATAGAGGCATTAAAGGAGCCAACAGTTGTAGCATTGGTAAAATGCCAGGCACACACAAACAAGAATGATGTCATCTCATTAGGAAATGCAGCAGCGGATGGTGCTACAAAGGAAGCATCTTACTTAGCAAATGAAATAAAAGGTGAGTACATGCTACAAAGACATGTGGAGGAAGAGCAAAAGGAGGGATACAACTCCATGCTAGTCTCACAAATACTAGTGATGCAGCAGGATGCGCTAGAGGAAGAAAAGGAACTATGGTTAAGGAGAGGGTGTAGTCAGTCATCAACTGACCTTCTCTGGTAACAGAACAACACAGGTAAAGTAGTAATGACACGGAAACTACTAGAAATAGCAAAGTGTGCAGCCAAGTTCCTAGTGAGGTAGGTCTTTTCCCGCTGGGGGATATGCGATGTCATATGTTCCGACAATGGAATGCATTTCGTCAACGACCTGTTCAAAGCAGTGACAACAATGCTGGGCATTACTCACAAATGATGCACGATTTATCACCCACAATCAAATGGCGTTGCTGAGAAGATAAACAGACTCCTTTAAAGCAGGCTGTCAAAACTATGTCACACATTAAAGAAAAATGGGGTATATTGTTTACCATTGGCCCTATTTGAATTGAGAAACTAACCCAGTAAGGACCACCACTTGTCCCCCCATGAGATAGTAAAGGGTAGACACATGCACACAGCACACTCCCCATTACGAAGACAATCAGATGCACACAGAAGTGCAACAGTGTTGGGGGAAGAGTACCGCAAATATTTGAAACAACTTACAAAAGCAGCACTTATGATTGCAAAACAGCTAGCACCCCCTTCACACAAGAAACAGCGAGTGACACAGTAACCCCAGCCACAGATAGCCCAAGCTGCCATCTGATATCATGATCCATATGTTGGTGTCCTATATTATTCACTACCAAATGCCCCCCGCAAATGTATGAGATACTAGGTGACTCGTATGTTATGATGCAATATGTATGGTCTGCTTGCTCACTTGTTTTTCAGTACTGTGTATACTTGCAAATGTATTGAGATGTTATAAGATTAATATAAATGGTGCAGCCACAAGACTAATATAAATTAAAGCAATTCTGTAGCACAGGTGACCATGGTATATGAGATGATAGTAAACATGATCGACCCCCATACCAATGGTTTACACATAATTCATCTGATCAAACTGGGCCAAACTGAAAGAGCCAAAGGGCCGTCTCTCCCCTCTCCAGCAGCGGTTCGCATGAAGGAAGCACAGCCCCCACTGTTTCTCCCATCCTGCTGCCAGAGGCCCATGTCTCACTAATGCCTTAATGCAACAACTGTATCTTCTCCCACTTCTACTAGGCCCACACAGAATGTCACCTCCCTGCCCCCTGACACACAATAAATGACCTCCATACATGTCCTCCCTTTCAGGTGAACTAGACAAATGTATGTATAGATAAGTGTGAAATAAATGATCCATCAGGATGCCAATGATGTTTTTATGAGTGTCTTTTTATTGCATACTTTTAAGTGGTGTCTAGATTAGAGAGCTAGTATCAATCACCCATCCGGGGCCCCATAACCGTCACCTCACACTGACCAGCCCGGCAGTAGCATGTGATGTCTGCCTTCCCGCCAAGCAACAATCCAATCATCTGGAGGTGGCACCTACACAACTATACTGGATTTGGGACTCTACCAATGAGAATGTAATTAATGTAACATATGTAGTTACGTCATTTATGATGCTGTAACCCTTTTTAAAGTACTGTTGGAGTGATGTTGGGCAGAGCGCTCTCGGAGTTTGCAGAGTTCTCTGCTTGCCCTATTTTGGATTCAGATAAACTTGACTTTTTCTTTCACCCGCACTTGGTCTTGGTCTCATTCCCTCCTGGGGTGTGTCCATTATTGAATCTCATTGGGGAGTTTTGATTGCAGTTTGGGGGACTCTCACTTTCAGAACTTCCCTCCAAACTTCCCTCAGGAGGGCAGTAATCTTACAAATTCTGGGTTAAGTTTCTTCCCTAGGTACCCTCTAAACCCCCAACATCCAGGACAACCCGCCTTACTCTCCCCGCTATCTGGAGTCTAGACCCCCAAATCTGGGAAAGGGGAGACCAAGGGTAGAGGGCTACCAGGAAAACCCCAACTACACAGGTTACGCCGGGAGAAGGGATAGTTACCCCTCTCAAGAGCATCCCAGAGTTGATGCAAGACCCCTGTACCAGCCGGAGCGGGTGTCCCAACTGGAGCGCCAGGTCCAGAACCTAACTCAAGATTTGAGTCACGTGTTGAGGGCTAAGCAGAACCCTGAGATGAACATGGCACCCCCAAATTACTCAAACCAATGGCACCCATGAACAATGACATGGATAGAACCCTGACAACCAACCAGCTCCTGAGGCTGATGCACTGGAGGAGGGTGGATGCAAAGCCATACAGGAAGCGTCCATCCTCACCTGTGAAAAGCCTCTAGAGTCCCCAGAACCAGAACTTAAATCTCCGACCCCCGAAAATCTGCAACCCAGAGAATAGAGGGTGGGTAGGAGAAACAAATAGACCAAAAAGACCCATTTTGTGGAGGAAGTCAGTGTCCTCTAGTTTGAAGGGAAGAATCCTTGGAGGATTCTGGTAAGAAAGTCTTCTCCTTCAAGGACAGGGGAACTCCTACCAAAGAAAAATGGGTCCCAAAATACCATAACACCGACTGAGTAGGTGTGGGGACTGATTCAGAATCACCCATCCCTGAACCCGAGAAATGTCTTTCAGAGAACATAACGATAGATGAGGGATCCTCCTCGCAAACCAGTTCTAGTGACTGTCTCTAGGTAAAGGGGGACAGCACAGAGCTAAGGGAAAAAGAGGATTCTAAAATCCCACCTATTTCAGGATGCCACATTCTCTTTACAGATTCCCGAACTTCAAACAATAAACTGTCCAAAACCCCACTGTGTCGGAGTCCAAAATAAAAAAAACTAACTGCTCAGGCTGCCCGAAATACCCATTTCTTTTGCCCCTAGGTGTAGAAAGAAGGTAGCTACTATGGTCCCATCAGAGTGCAAGGGCAATGTGCATTTTTGGCACTGCTGGACACTGAATCCAAGCCACTCTTCTGTCCAAAAGGGCCTGTGAGTAGCTAAATTCAGGAAGGGGGTAGAGACACCAGATCCCTCTCACCCCTCTTCCTGGACAACTCCAGAACTTTGACGGGAATTAAATTTCTGTCGAGAGGACTGCAAACCTGGAAATTAAAATTTAAAATTAAAACACCCAGTCATAGTCGTAACTCCAGAGGGGACCGACCCCTTGTCTATTAGGGAATTACCTCCTTCGGAGGTTGTCTCCCCTAATAGACTGTGTGAACAAGGTACTCTGGACTCAGACTAACCGGCCAATAAAATGAAAACAAAACATAAACTATGTCAGTTTAAATGGCACATGACACATGGTTGAACAACAATCTGACCAAATTAAGTTCCCTTTACAAAACAATAAAATACCTGACATTACTGTAATTGCTGTAGGAGAACAAATTGGTAATAGGAACTCCTCTCCATTCCTGAAAATCAACCTTCCTTCCAGTTTCAAGTGGCATTCCACACCGGTAGGAAATACCTTGAAATGTTATACCGATCAACAATTTAAAAATCCAAGTTCCACGATAAGAAGTGATGAAAAACCAGCTTAAAGCTTGGCTGATATTCAGAAAGTGGGTGAACAGCTGTTCCTCCCTATTCAATTAAATGAGGGCAGGGAACCTGTTCTCGCCAGAGTATGCCTGAATAATGCAAAAAGCTTCATCAGCGAAGCGTTGTCCAGGAAACTCCCAAAAGATCCGACCATTCCCACATTTAAATTTGTTGATAAGTGGGAAATGGGCCTGGTAACTCCCAATTCCCGACATCTCCTGCCTAGAAGGTTTATGCTAAAATGTCCATAGGTGATAAAAGCATAGAGCATAATTGTTGGGTCATTCGAGATGCCCCATCTGCATTCTATTTAGGCAATGACATTCTCAATCGGTTCGCAATTAATTTTGACCTCATAAATTACAGGGCCTGGTCCAAACTAGGGAGCAACCCTATGGGCTTTGGTGATTCTGGATAGGCATTTCGGTCAGCTCAATTGCTACCATATGCAGTTGAAATTCAAATTGGAGAGGGGGTCACCATCTCAGGAGAGACCCAACAATTCCCACTTTACCTAAAAATTAAGAGAGGACAGAAACTCTGAAATCCAGATGCTTATGTATACCTCAATTCCCATCTCCAACAGCAGGGGTTGGGGTTGAACCTGACACCCTTAGTGGACTTAGAACACAACACCCTTCTAATATTGGTGAGTAACATCAACCCTAGGAATATCACTCTGGGCGCAGAAACCTTTAATGGAAGGGTGGTTGATGACCAGCATTTTTCCATGGATTTAGGAAATGAAATCATAGGACCAATCCCCAATGACTGCTATGACTGTGATATGACATACCACCAGAAAAGATTTTCACACGGCAAGGGGGTATTTCTTGGTGTACTCTTCCTGCCCTTACAGGGGGAAAAGGTGACCTGTAACATCAAGGAAGGATGAGGTGATATTCCAGGTCCACACCTACCTGAAATCCTCTGTCCAGGTCAACACCCTTACCAGAAAACTCTCCACACAGCTGTAGGAGACCGCTGAGATCGCAAAGCCTGAGGTCTTCCCAGGCTTCAGACAGATAGTTGAAAAACGGGTCAACCTCACTGATGCCTGTGAGACCGAAGAACAAAAGCAAAAGTTGAAAGAGGTGTTTTTAGATGTTCAAGATATCTTTGCTGTGGACTGTGCGACTGTGGTCGCACTGAGATACATTCTGTTACACTCACATGGCTCCCACAGGGGCGTCGATCGGACCCGGACAGCTGCGACCTCCTCCAATGTGAAGCGTAGTGCAGAGATGACAGACTGGACTGGACCACCTAATCTCGTCTGCTTGACCCGTAGAAGTATTCTCCTTATGTTTGTAAATGATGAGCTCTCCATCCTGCATGGAATGCAGGGGCGCGTAGATACCAGTTACTTCACTGGTTTGAGGGCGTTGGAAGAGTTCCGGATGAATATTGACTCCGAGGTTCCAGGCGAGAACCCGTAAGTATAAAGTTCAAAGAGTTCAATATGTCCGATGTTCACTCTTGTACATTCCTTGCTTGTGTTGCAGCTGGGTCCAAAGGAAGATTGTCCTGTGGGAGCTGATGGTGTTCAGGTAAGAGTCTGTATTACCCAACACTGTCCGGCAAAAGATGCGTGTGTTTTAATTGCTGGTTTCTCTCTCCTTACAGGTGCGGCGTAAGAAGTTGCGGTTTGTTACAGAATAATGCCACCGGTTGTTAATCAGGTAAGTCAATGGTGGAGAGGTTGTATTTGGTGGCTCTCTCGGCCTTATGTTTCTTTTGTCCCCTAGATGGTGTAATTCGGCGGCCAAAATGATGGAGGCTGAGCCGGATCGAAAAATGCTGTGTGGACTGGTGAGTATGGTGCAGCGCTGGAGCTGGCGATGCGACGCGTGTAGAATAATGTCCTTTTCAAGTTCGAAGACATGATGGATCCGGAATTCAGGTAAGGATTGAAATAAAATCTGTTTTATAACCTTTCCTTCATCTTTCTTCTATTGCTAGGAGCTCTGGATTCGAGACGGGCGTGGCTGAAGACTGGATGCTGACTGCAGGCACGGTGAGCATTACACTGCTCAATGCAGAATAACGCGAAGCATGTGCTGCTGTTCGGGCGTGGTTTAAATAGCCTCCAAAGTAGTTCCAGGTAAGAAGTCCCTAGAACCACACCCGAGTAAAAAATAGTCCCTTTAGTAAAATAGTCCCATCCAGGCCTCATGTTGGCTTGGATTCA
Organism: Ambystoma mexicanum; assembly: GCF_040938575.1. NCBI lineage: Eukaryota > Metazoa > Chordata > Amphibia > Caudata > Ambystomatidae > Ambystoma > Ambystoma mexicanum. Next base: position 900,928,177 of record NC_090937.1, on the reverse strand, counting down.
TTTGCAGCATGGTCTGCATGAGGTAAGTAAAGTCTATGAGCCTGGCGCCTATGGCGCCATGACTGATTTCTATTATGAGCCTGGCGCCTAAGGCGCCAGGACTGAACCCAGACAGCCCCCAGCCAGGGCTGCTGGGGTTTTATTAAATACCTGGATGCCTGCGCCCGGGGCTGATGAGCTTGATCCAGATGCCCGGGAGTAGGCATCATGACAGCACTCACCCCCAAGGCTCCTCCTAAAGTTGCTCTTCCCCTTGGTCCTGGTTTGTCTGGGAAGTTCCAATGGAATTTCTTCACCAACCGAGGTGCATGAACGTGGTCACTAGGTTCCCATGACCTTTCTTGTGGTCCGTAACCCTTCCAGTCGATTAAATAAAAAAGTCTTGATTTAACCATTTTAGAGTCCAGGATATTCTTTACCTCGAATTCAGGTTCTCCATCTATTAGGATGGGGTCAGGTGGTTTGGTTAATCTTGAAAAATGAAAGACAGGATGAATCCGCAAATTAGAGGGTAATTCCAATTTTACGGCCACCAGGTTGATAATGGCCTTAATGGTGTAAGGTCCCAAATATCTAGGATTGAAAGTTCGAGTTCCCTTTAGAGGTATGTGTTTTGTAGCCAGCCAAACTTGATCTCCAATCTGGTATTGTGGACTTTCACTTCTATGTCGATCACCATTTTTCTTGTATTTCTCCTTTGCTTGTTTCAAGTGTTCTATTGCTTCCTTAAAGGCTTGTGTAATAGTAGAGTGCAGATGAGTCACTGCAGGCATTTCTAAGTGTTGAGGCGAATCGAGTTCTGAGGTTCGAGGATGATGTCCATATATGGTATAAAAGGGGCTTTGTCCAGTTCCTGAATGTACGGAGTTATTGTATGCGTATTCGGAAATCCATAAAATATCTTTCCAATTGCTTTCGGTTTGATGTAGCATACAACCTAGGTATTGTTCAAGAGTCTGGTTGGTCCTCTCCGTCTGACCATCCATTTGGGGGTGGTGACTGGTTGATAGCCTTACGTCGATTTGCGCCAATTGACAGCAGTTCTTCCAAAATTTCGAAATGAATTGACTACCTCGGTCAGAGACCAATACGGAAGGAAATCCATGGATTCGAACAATGTTTTCGAGAAATTCCTTGGCCAAAATTGAAGCGGAAAGTAATCCTTTTAAAGGAATAAAGTGGGCCATTTTGGAAAAAAGATCCACAATAACTATAATGGTGTTAAATCCATTACACAGAGATAGATCTGTAATGAAGTCTAAAGACAAGGTGTGCCATGGTGTAGGTGGAATATCCAAAGGTTGTAAAAGGCCAGCTGGTTTTTTCTTCTGACTTTTGTTTTGGGTGCAGATACCACAAGGCATCACAAATGACTTTACGTCCTTTCGCCAGGTGGGCCACAAGAATTGTCTTTTAATCTTAGCTTCAGTTTTTGCGATACCTGGGTGTCCTTCCATAAGGGCGTCATGATAATTGGAGATGACTAGTTCTTGTAGTTCCTTGTGTGGTAGAAATAGACGTCCTTGATGGTAAGGCAGGTCATTGATGGCTGAGTAATCTTGGCCTTTCTTTACCCAGTCCTGCAGGGCTGCTGGATCAAAAAGTTGTTGGATTTTTAAATGAATGTCTTCTAGAGTCTGTAGAGTAGTTATGCCAAGAATTCTTTGTTCTGAAATTATAGGCACCGGTTCCGGGTTCAAATATACTTCTCCCATCCCTATTCGGGATAGGGCATCTGCCTTGCCGTTTTTACAACCTGGTCAATAAGTGATCACAAAATCGAATTCGGCAAAGAATAATGCCCACCGAAGTTGACGCGATGATTGGGCCTTGGCTTTTTTCAAATACTGCAGATTCCTGTGATCGGTGATTACAGTGATGGTATGCCTGGCACCGAGAAGATAATGCCGTCAAGCCTTGAAGGTGGACTTGATGGCTAATAACTCCTTATCAGTAACCGCATAGTTTAATTCGGGTGCTGAGAACTTTCTTGACCAGAATGCTACTGGATGAAGTTGACCGGTTTCGGGATCCTTCTGGGACAGGCAGCTCCCATGGCTAAACTGGATGCATCGGTTTCAACTATGTATGGAAGCTCAGGGCGTGGATGCTTTAAGACATGTGCAGACGTGAATTTCGATTTTAGCTCTTGGAAGGCTCTTTCAGCCTCCTCAGTCCACAAAAACGTTTGTTTTTTCGCAAAAGTGCTGTGATGGGGTGTACAATATGTGAGAATTCAGGAATAAATCTGCGATAGAAATTAGCAAATCCAAGCACGCTTTGTACCCCTTTAACAGAACTGGGTGATGGCCACTTGAGGATTGCGTCCACCTTTCGAGAGTCCATTCAAACTCCTTTTGGAGTCAGGATAAATCCCAGGAATTCAACTTCTGTAGAATGAAAAACACATTTCTCCAATTTTGCGTATAACTTGTGCTGGCGTAGTTTCTCTAGGACTGCACGAACGTGCTTCACTTGGTCTGATTCTGAGGAGGAGTACACTAGAATATCGTCTATGTACACAACAACGCAGACGTCAATGAGTTCACGAAGGACATCGTTCATGAAATACTGGAAGGCTGCTGGTGCATTGCACAACCCGAAGGGCATCACCTGATATTCAAATAACCCGTACTTGGTGCGAAAGGGAGTCTTCCATTCATCGCCTTTCTTTACACATACCAGATGATATGCCCCTCAGAGGTCTAACTTAGTGTAGATACAAGCATCCTTTACTTGGTCTAGTAATTCGGGGATCAGAGGCAATGGGTATCGGTTTTTTACCATAATCTGATTTAATGCGGGGTAGTCTATGCACGTTCTAAGGTCACCTTCCTTTATAGGCACGAAGAATAGAGCGGAGTATGCAGGTGATTTGGATGGACGAATGAAGCCATTAGCAAGGTATTGGTCCAGATATTGTCGTAGGTGAAGATTTTTGGGTTCCGTAAGGGCGTAGATTCTACTGCATGGATGTTATGCACCGGGTACTAGGTCAATTTGACAATCATATGATCTGTGAGGTGGTAAGGTATTTGCCTGTTCTTTTTGAAAAACATCCTGAAATTCTTGATATTCCTGAGGTAACTGCACAGCTGGATTAGTAACGGTGGCCAGGCTTTTGTTCAAGGTTTTTTCCGGGTAACAGGTGTGTGCACAATCTGGGAAGGTCACTCTCTTCTCTCGGCAATCAATACAAGGATTATGTGTTTCCAACCATGGCATTCCCAGAATTATTTGGAATTGCGGGGCCTTAATTAAATCAAACACAATAGTTTCTCGATTCCCATCTTGGCCCAACAGTGTCAGCTCAGTAGAGGAATGAATTACAGGCCCAGAGGCAATTTCAGTTCCATCGACTCTGGAGATGACATCCGAAGCGGTCTTTTTGCAAAGGGGTAGATTCATCCTTGAGGCCAATTTGTGGTCCATGTAGTTTCCTACAGCCCCGCTATCAATGTATGCCCTTACTGCGTGCATACGTGATGGCTGCCTTGGATCAATTAGGACCATTGGTATAATTAGGTGGGAGGTCTGGGTGTCCTTCTTTAAGCTCGGCAAGCGGACCTCTACGCTTGTCGGGCGTGGTCGTTTCCCGAATCAGGCTCTATTTGACTTTTGTCAGCAACTCCTACTACTTTCTTGGGTGGTTTTATAGGGCAATCCCGTGAAAAATGTCCTGCGGTTCCACAGTACAGACACAATTGCATCTGCCGTCTCTTTTCTCTTTCCTTTTGAGTTAAGGGTCCTTTAACACCCCCGATCTGAATAGGTTCTGATGCATCTGTTCCTTTGGGGGTAACACTGTGTTTAACCCATACCCGACTCTCGAACTTAGCTCGATCAGCCTTTCTATTCTGAAGTCGGTGGTCTAACTGGACCACTAAGTCTATATATTCTGGCAATCCTGAGGTGGGTTCACAACTTGAGCCAAAGCATCTTTGAGTTCTCCCCGAAGCCCACGATGAAATAATGTAATTCGTTTCTCCTCAGGCCATCCGGTTTCCACCACCAACCTATTGAAGGTTGCGATATAGGTTAGCAGATCCTGATTACCCTGTCGAAGGGATAAAAGTTTGTTATCCAGGGCCTGTCCCTGTGAATGTTTGGCGAATAGTCTTTCCATGCTTCTTTGAAAACCCTGAAAATCCCGAAGGAGAGGATCATCCTGGTTGACTAGTGGAATTGACCAGTCAGCTGCGCTACCACTAAGATATGATAGTACAAAGGCTACTTTGGCTTGGTCATTTGGAAAAGCTCCAGGTCTGCATAAAAAGTGCAGGTAGGGGTGTTTGCCCAGCTTGATTTTGCAGCAGTTGTCTAGCAAGATCATCTGTGCGTTCCTTTGACACAATCAGTTCTCTCCTGAGGGCATTAGTCTCTTGGCGCGCAGAGTGCATTTCTGCCCAAAGTTCCCCTAATAATTGGGCTAGTTGGTCTGTTTCGGAGGTTTCCATAATGCCTGTGTGGGAATTTGTAGATAGGCTTTGCATTCTATTACGCTCACCTGGCTCCCACAGGGGCGTCGATCGGACCCGGACAGCTGCGACCTCCTCCAATGTGAAGCGTAGTGCAGAGATGACAGACTGGACTGGACCGCCTAATCTTGTCTGCTTGACCTGTATAAGTATTCTCCTTATGTTTGTGAATGATGAGCTCTCCATCCTGCGTGGAATGCAGGGGCACGTAGATACCAGTTACTTCACTGGTTTGAGGGCGTTGGAAGAGTTGAATATTGACTCCGAGGTTCCAGGCAAAAACCCGTAAGAATAAAGATCAAAGAGTTCAATATGTCCGATGTTCACTCTTGTACATTCCTTTCTTGTGTTGCAGCTGGGTCCAAGGGAAGATTGTCCTGTGGCAGCTGATGGTGTTCAGGTAAGAGTCTGTATTACCCAACACTGTCCGGCAAAAGATGCGTGTGTTTTAATTGCTGGTTTCTCTCTCCTTACAGGTGCGGCGTAAGAAGTTGCGTTTTGTTACAGAATAATGCCTCTGGTTGTTAATCAGATAAGTCTTTGGTGAAGAGGTTGTATTTTTTGGCTCTCTCGGCTCCCCTTATGTTTCTTTTGTCCCCTAGATGGTGGAATTCGGCGGAAGAAATGATGGAGGCTGCGCCAGATCGAAAAATGCTGTGTGGACTGGTGAGTATGGCGTGGCGCTGGAGCTGGCGATGCGACACGTGTAGAATAATGTCCTTTTCAAGTTCGAAGACGTGATGGATCTGGAATTCAGGTAAGGATTGAAATAATATCTGTTTTCTAACCTTTCCTTCTTCTTTCTTCTATTGCTAGGAGCTCTGGATTCGAGATGGTGGTGGCTGAAGACTGGATTCTGACTGCAGGCACGGTGAGCAATACGCTGCTGGATGCAGAATAACGCGAAGCATGTGCTGCTATTTGGGCGTGGTTTAAATAGCCTCCAAAGTAGTTCCAGGTAAGAAGTCCCTAGAACCACACCCAAGCAAAAAATAGTCCCTGTAGTAAAATAGTCCCATCCAGGCCTAACATTGGCTTGGATTCATTTGCAGAATTTTTCTGCATGAGGTAAGTAAAGTCTATGAGCCTGGCGCCTATAGCGCCAGGACTGATTTCTATTATGAGCCTGGCGCCTAAGGCGCCAGGAGTGAACCCAGAGACCCCCCAGCGAGGGCTGCTGGGGTTTTATTAAATACCTGGATGCCTGCTCCCGGGGCTGATGGGCTTGATACGGATGCCCGGGGGTAGGCATCATGACACATTCTACCACAATTCCCACTGACCCTGGGATGACGCCTAAATTCATGAAGCAGTGCTGATTGCCTCTGGCGTCTATACCGAAATCATAAAAAACCTTCACTCCTGTGGGATAATTCGTCCAGTCCGCAGTACCTTTTATAATCTGGTACTGGTTATTTTAAAACCAAAGGGCCAATGGAGACTTTGCGCAGACCTAAGTGAGCTGAACGAACGGGTCCACATGTCCCAACAGCTACTTCCCTACACGGACCAGGGACTGGCCGAGATCCAGGGGTCAAAGGTGTACACCGCCTTTGACCTGACCAATGGATATTGGACCGTACCCGTCAGTAGGGAGGACTATTACAAGCTGGCCTTAACCTTTGGAGGCAGCAGTACACATGGACCCGAACTCCCTTCAGATACATAAACTCTGGCAATGAATTCAACATCTTTCTACATAAGGCAATGCCTACTTGGGTGAAAGGGGCAACCTGGCTGATGTCCTGATTAAAAGCTCAACTGTGGAGGAACACATAGCGGAAATCGGCTCTGTTCTGACCCAGTTGAAGGTTGCCAGAGCAAAACTGTCCTTCCAGAAGGCACAGTGGTGTAGGACCGGTGTAAACTTCTTGGAACATGAGATCACCCCAGAGGGTCTATGTCCCCAGATGAAGAAAGTGGAAGCACTACTAAAACTAAAAGACCCCACAACTCTGCATGAACTAGGGAGCTTTCTTGGACTGACTGATTACAGTAAGAAGTTCATTGAGGATTACGTGGAGGTCACAACACCCTTGGTCCTTTTGTTAAAGGGGGGGTCAAGTGGGAGTGGGGTCCAGAAAAAGCCGAGAGAGAGAGGAAACTCAAAAGAAGCCTCTCACAAGCACCTTGTCCAGCTTACCCCATCAAAAACAAGGAGTTCTTCTTGGCGACGGGGTTCTCGAAAACAAGCTTGATAGCAGTATTATACCAAAGGCATTGCAAGGTCAATAAAATCATCTCCTATGCAAGTAAGACTTTATCCTCTGTGGAGGAAAAATTCAACGATTGTGAGAAGGCACTCCTGGCAACGGTGTGGGCATTGAAAAATGACTGCCCGTTCATCCATGGGTAGAACATCATTGTGGAGACTCCGCGCCAGCCTTTGCAATACCTCCAAAGTAACTGTCACGGCCCGTGACCCAGAACCCTATTGGCATGGTCACATGCCAGGTAGGGTTAGGGCTCAGGGTTCATTTGGGGCCCCAAGGGCCTTGCATTTTCACCGGGGACTCTCCTGGAGTCAGTCCTGGTGCCTTTGGCGCCAGGCTCATATTTGGAATGGGACTTGAAGGGACTACTTTTTATGTGGAGGCCTGCAGCCAACATGGAGGCACCACACAGCCTAGTTCCTAAGAACCAGACTGTGCGGGGCAGTGTTTTGGGGTGTGGTAGCCTAGACTACTTTACCTGGACTACTTTATAGGGTAGGCTATATAAACCACACCCAAGCTAAAAACGTGCATCGCGTTATTCTGCAGCCAGCAGCGTAATGCTCACCATGTTCAGAGACCAGCACCCGTCGTTCCTGGAATCGCGGTCCTGCAGAGGAGACAAAAGAACATCATAAGCAGTTCCAGCTTACCTGCAGTCTTCCATCCTTTGCTCCCAGCTGCTCGCGGTCTTCCATGCCGTTGGCAGCATCTTCAGGACATCGCGCTCGCACCGGAATGAAGCACCTGGAGAGGAGAGAAAAAGGGACAACGATAAACGGGTTACTCACGGCAATCACAGCAGCAATCTCCTCACCTGGCTCCTCACAGCAGCATCTCCTCACCTGGCTGGGCATATCTTGGCCGGTTCTGCTCCGGCAATCACCGCACGCCCAGAAAGACCATTGTAACCTGAAAAGGAATAAAGAATACAGGTTAGCCCAAAAAGACATTAGCACTCCGCACTTCGTGCTAAACGTACCTTTCTTCATACGCGCCGCGTCCATAAATCCCGGCAGGAGCCGAACCCAAGCAGCACACCCAGTGAACCTCTGCATACCTAAGGGGGAAACAATCAGGGAAAGACATTAATAGCCTGAAAGAAAAACAAAGGCCCTCAGAGACTGCAATAATCGAACTTACCTCTTTAAAGACACTTGAATGGTTTGGCACCAGTGAAGTTAACTCGGTCGCTGCAACCCGCAGGAACTATGCGCCCCTGCGCAGAAGGCAGGACGGAGAGCATGCCAGACATCATAACAAGGTGAGGAGGGGGCCATTAGGTCGAGTCCAAGGGGCTGGTGAGAGGAAACGAAATCTGTGCCTTAGTCCAGTCCTCCTGTGTTTTCAGGCCCACCTGCCATAGAAGACATCATCCAGAATTGAGTACATGGGGGGGGGATCCGGCAACCAGGGCATACAGGCGTCCCTGTGGATACCAGGTGAGCGTAACAGTAACAGAATCCAGGCAGGAAATGTATTTAATTCCAGAATTACTTCCTGGATTCTGCAAGGCTTGCTTGTGGAGGTCAGATATGGCCAAAACAAGAAGAGTGTAAGATTTGGCTGACTTGCATGATTATACCTGAGAAAATTGTCTCGAGGACGAAAGTCTCAAAGCCCAAGGCAACATGGAGGCGTACCTGAATTCCCTGCACAAGGTCTATGAAGAAGACACATGCAAGGGGATGCCCACAGTTTATGTGGACGTGTGCTCCTACCATGTTGACAACAACGAGGAAAAGGAACTGGTGGCCGGCATTGAGATGACTGTGAGGATAATGCCCTGGAACCCTCCGCTGGGTACAAGATTGTTGCCTGCAGTAGTCAGGTGGCAGAGATGATGGCAGTTCACCAGGCCATCCTCACTGCCGTGCAAACTGGTCATAATCACTGATTCAGATTATGTCTGGAATGGGTTCGTGGAGCACCTGATTCATTGGGAAAGCAGAGGCATGCTGTGTGCAAATAATAAACCACTCAAGGATGGCAAACTAATACAAACATTGATGATCTGGTCACCTCTAATGAGATGACCATCTGTTGGAAAAAGATTAAGGGTCATTCCAGAATAGAGGGACCAGACAAAACTGGAAACGACCTGACTGAAAGTTGGCCAAAACCACAGGCATCCAGGGGGATCTCCTTGAGATTGAGTCCCTGTTGGGGGAAATACAGGTCAATGCTGTCACAATGTCCCAAACACTTGCCCACAATGAAGTCTTAACGGCCCAGTGGAGTAAGGAGACCGCAGATGCTGATTTAATCATGGCACAAAAAGGGGATCCGATTATTGGGAGATTTTACCAGCACATTGAGAACCCAGTGAATTTTCCTCTGACGAAAACCGATTACATTGGGAAAGAGGATCTCCAGGAGTTGATGAAGTTTCCCAAAATTTTCCGAATCCAAGACGGTTTGTTGGTAAGGAGATCCATCTCTGGATGTGACCAGTGGGTGGTGCCTACCTCTTTCAAAAGCCTCATGCTAAGTCATACCCATGATGCAGCCACAGCCGGTCATCAGGGGTTTCACACTACTTTAGAAATCTTGCGGGAGGATGCATACTTTCCACACCTGGGGCAGGATCTTGACCAATATTTGAAGGGGTGTCTTGTGTGTGCACAATTTCAGCCAAGTTCACTCACACATGGAGCTCCCCTCCAGAAGAGGGGGATGACACTGCCTTGGTCAGATTTACAAGTAGATTTCATCGGCCAATGATTCACTCCTCTAGGGGGAACAAGTACATGTTAACAGTAACATGCTTGTTTACCAAATGGGTCGAATGTCTCCTGGCCCAAAATTGCAAGGCAGAAACAGCAGCGGCCTTGATGATCAACCACATCTTCTCACAATTCGGCCTTCCTCAAAGGAATGAGTCAGATCGAGGAAGTCACTTCACCAGCGAAGTGATAACAAAGATGTGGGCGATACTTGGGGTAAAAAAGAAACTTTATATTGCATACCGCTTATCCTCTAGTGGGGGAGCAGAGAGGTACAATAAAACCATTGTGAGCATTCTCAAGAAGTTTAAGACAGACTCTGGCCAAGTTGGGACATCCAATTATTGCTTTGTCTTCTGCGACTAAAGTATCTCCATTTGAGCAATGACTGGATGAAGAATGGTGCTACCTCCGTATCTGCTCTATAGAACACAAGAGCAGACACTGAGTAACGCCTCCACAACACATGAATATGTTGAGAATCTAAGAAAACACCTTCAGCATGCTTTTGCGTACGCTCAGCGGAATCTGGAGAAATTGGCAGAGGGGATGAAAACCCAGCAACTTTTTAGCGAAAAGCAGCTTTGAGGAAACAAAGAAACTCATAAATGCACACACATAGAATTATATCATTTGTCATGATCCAATCAGCCCAGAAAAATGAGGGGAGACTGGGAGGCTGCTCTATCCAAGCAGAGGGGTAAATCCAGAGTACTTCCCCTCAGGTTGTAAACCAATGATGTCATTTTGGCTATTTACGGGGGAGACAGGGGCACACAAGGGAGATTCAGAGGCAGCTGATTCCATCCAGGCAGAACCACCTATCCAGATCCAGGCATACACAGCACCAGGGAGAAAGGAGGAAAGGCAGCTGATCCCATCTAGGAGAGCCCAGTGATCAGATTCCTTGACCCCACTGTCCAGAGACCTCGCTGGCTGTCCAAAGTCCCAAACTCAAGATTACCTTGTAAGTATCACATCACCCAGTACCCAAAAACTGGATATCCCGCTCTTTTAATTTTGCATCCTAGAGAAAATCCCATTGAAAGTCCCATATTACATTAACCTCTCTTTTGAACCCTGAATCTCTTAGAAAATCATATTGAAGATCCCAAATTGTCAGTATCATCTGTTCAGCTTTGTCATAGAAGAATCTATGTTAGTCTATGTCCGGTAGCACATTCCTTTTCTAATTCTTTCAGTTATCTGTGTAAGTCCCTAGTGTCATTTGAAGCAAATCAATTAATTTCTCCATTGAAAATTCACGTTCATTAGTGTTTCCCTTCGAAAGATGCAATTTTGTTGAGTGTTTTTACTAATCATAGCCATTAAAATATAGCCTCAACAGAAATAGACTAGTGCAACAAAACCAAATGTGCCTGTGCATTGTGCTTTTCTATAAATTTCAATTTGCATTTACCATAGAAAAACCCACACTATCATCCTAGTAAGAGTAATCCCTTTCCCTCAGAATCCTATCTATTATGTGCCTGTGTCTGATCCTAAAAAACGATTTTCGATTTTTACAGTTCAGCCCTTCTCTGGGCCTGCCTGTCATCACAAATTCTGTGCAGAAAAGAATTGCAATTCTGCCGCATGCGTTTCTTTTTGTATTCTGTATTGCTGATTTGCTCAGTAGTCTGTAAGCTTCCTTGTCATTCAAGTGCAGCCACACAGATTTCTGTGCTAAGCTATCCCACTGCAATTGTAAACTGATGCACAAATAATAAGTACAATCTGAGTATGCCATTTTGCTCTTCAATAAGGTTTTCAATTACGTTTCTGGCCTCCCATCTTGGGGTGGTGGGCTGGATTCCCATTTTGATTTTTTCCTCTTTCTACTGACTCCCTGCCACTACTTTCCATCCACAAAAAATTTAGTTGGTAGGTGTTTGGGGAAAGTGTTGCAGGGAGAGTGCATAACCTGTGTGCCATCTGTTATTCTAAGAAAAGTGATTTTGCTTCTGTTTTCTAGTAAAGGTTTATGTAGATTATGTTAGGAATATTGAATTAACTGTGTTGTAAGATTATTGCATTTGTATTGCCACATCAGTGGTGGCTGCTGCCCTATTATTTGACTTTGATCTGATTTTTACTGAATCCTAAAATTAATAAATATTTCATTGTTACACACCGGCCTGGTTCATAGTCCATTGCGACACAGGGTATTTGTCAAGGTGGGTGTGAGACTGTTTGGTGGTCTTCTCAATAAAGAACCCAGGGTTCAAATAAAAATCAAAAGGTGTTTTTATTGTGTGCCACATTCATTGTCAGTGGAAGAAGTCCCTGGCCGGAGTGTGCCATGTCATAAAACCGTTACAGCATGAAGACTTCAGCAATATTGCGGTCCAAAATACAATAATTCAGTACGTCGATGATCTGCTAATATGCAGTGAGGGGGAAGAAATGTGTAGGAAGGATACAATTCAATTACTTACTTTATTGGCTCAGAAGAGGTACAAAGTAGACAAAAGTAAACTGCAGTATTGTCTTGCAGAAGCATTGTACCTGGGTCAATTCATTTCCAAAGACGGCAATGGAATGATACCAGACAGGGCTTCTACAGTGCAGTGCAGTGCATGCTGCAGCAAGACCTTTGACAGTAAATGCCATGCAGAAATACCTTGGTATTTGTAACTATCGCCAAGCATGGATTCCAGATTATGTCACATATACAAAAGCCCTTGCTGCAGGAGTTAAAATAGGCCCAAAAGTAAAACAAAACAATAACATCGACCCCTGAAATGCACACAGGATTTAACACATTGAAGGACATGATTTACACCGCTCCCGTCCTTGCCACATCCGATTATGAACAGGAATTCTTCCTGTTTTCACACTCTAACAGCACATTAATGACAGCAATATTAACACAAGAACATCTTTGGGACATAAGCCATTTGCTTATTTAAGCAGTACTCTTGACTCTGTGATGCAGGGCCAGTTTACGTGCGAACAGGCCCTTAAAGCTGTCACCTTTGCCATTGAGAAAAGCTCCACAATCGTGATGGGCTGTTCTGTCACGTTGTTTGTGGAACACTCCTTGTTCACCATCCTCGAACATTCTAAATCAACACTCACTACACAAAGAGCAACAGCCTACAAGATAATAATATGAAGCCCACACGTCCATGTAGTGCATTGCAAAATGGTAAATCCAGCAACTTTCCTTACAGGGCCATGTACCGTAGAAGACATGCATAATCACGATTTTGCCACATATGAAGGGGAAGGAGGCGACATTCTCAAAGCAAGTGAAAAGGCATTGAGTGAAGGGGAGGTTTACTTTGTAGATGGATCAGCATCAATTTGTCCGGAGACAGGTGAAAAACATGTGGGAGCAGCAGTAGTAAGATTGGAAGATGGAGAATATGAAATACTGGTACACAACGTTTGCCTATACACTATTCAGCACAAGCTGCCACATCTGTGGCATTAATAGAAGCAAACTATGCAGCAAAAAGTTGTGCAGTGACAATATATTCAGACTCAGCATATGTAACCACAACAGTACCAGGTGGTGAAGAAGGGGTTTCAGGTTGGCAGACGGTTCCCCAGTTCAACATGTTGAACTTTTGAATGAAGTGATAAAAGCACCCGCAGACCATCAATGGTAGCACTGGTGAACTAACAAGCCCATACAAACAACAGTGACGAAATATCACTTGGAAATGCATCGGTGGATGCCACAGCAAAAAACGCAGCATATTTTTCCAAAATGCTGCCTGCAGAATGTGTGCAGAAAAGTAAAACAGAGGAACAGAGTGAGGACAGGTATAATGCTTTACCAATAGCACAAATAATAGAATTACAAAAGAGAGCTCCACCATAGAACAGGACCTATGGTTAAAAAGGGGTTGAACGCAATCACCAACTGATCTCCTTTGGAGACAGAATGTAACAGGGAAGGTAGAGTTATTACAAGTAGCATTCCAACAATTGCATTTCCCTGCCCACACAACAAAACAGCACATAGATGCAGACATCGAAGAAGACTGGTTTGTTCCAAATCTCCAAGAATATCTCACTAAAATGTCTATCGAATGTATCACGTGCCAGACATACAGCTCAGGAATGACCCTTTGAATCCAACAAGGTACACTGCCCTGCCCCATTGTACCTTTTCTTGAGCTGCACATTGATTACGCAAACATGGTAGAGAGGTGCAATGGAGCAAGATACTTAATAGTGGTGGTCTGCCCCTTTTCACAATGGGTGTAACCCGGACCTTTTGCGCACCAAAGCGCGAAATGAGCTGCAACATTTTTGGTGAGAGAGGTCTTCCCACATTGGGGAATATGTGATGTCATTCGCTCCGACAACAGAACATGTTTTGTTAATGACTTACTCAAGGTAGTTACTGCACTGCTAGGGATAAAGAAAAACAATTGTTTGATTTATCATCCAAAAGCGAACAGGGTTGTTGAGAAGATCAACAGACTCCTTAAGAGCAGACTATCAAAATTGTGTCATACTCTCAAGTAATATTGGGTGTACTGCTTGCCTTTGGCACTATTACAATTAAGCACACAGCCTAGCAAGACCCCCACATGTCCCCCCACGAGATAGTAACAGGGAGACACATGCAAACACCATTATCACCAGTAAGAAGAGTATCAGATGCACACAAAACAGCAACAATATTAAGTAACGCAACTGACACGAGCGGTAAGAAGCATTGCCAAGCAAATAGCACCACCCTTCACATAAGATAATGAAAGAGACACAAGAACAGCAGCTACTGACAGTACCACAAGGAAACTAATGCCAGGGGAATAAGTATATGTCTGCAGCTTTGTGAGAGGTTGGAATTCTCCAAGATTTCATGGCCCTTATGAAGTAATATATTGCACTGCTTCAGTGGTAAAGGTAAAGGGCCTGAAATATTGGATCCATCTGTCAGATGTCAGGAACTCACATGACAGCTTAGCACCCCAGACAGTAGTGCCAGAGGAACATGATGTTGCAGTGCCTTAATGAAAGTACTGAGTGGGAAAATAGTAGCTGTTTGGGTTCTAAAACAACTAAGACAGTGGGTATAAGAAGAGTAATGTTTTATGGTTCTATACATGTGACTACAGAAAAACAGAAAACCAATAGCCAATGAAAATGCATAGTGTATGAATGAAACATTTCTTTCTCTCTCTCTCCCTCTATCCCTCCTTCTCTCTCTCTCTCTCTCTCTCTCTCTCTCTGTCTCCTTTTCTAAATATAAGTATTTTAACAAATATGTCAGTGTTTTATAACTAAAAATTTACTTAACCCACTTTATTCCACTCTTTAGGAACAACAATGACTGAGACAAGACCTCTGAATACAGACAGAAGACAGTTAGATAGCAGGAGGGATAACGTTAGTGCCACTAGAGCTTACTCGTATGACTGTGATCTTTATTTTGTGGCAATAGTTTTTTTTCTTTTTTCGATTATAGTATTATGGTTAGGTTTATACTGGAGTTTGTCTTTCATCATTTGGAATGTAAAAGAAGGGGGCGAGGGGGCAAACTAATACAAGAAGCCACTAAGCTAATATGGGATGGGGTAAAATTGATATGGGACCATAACACCTCTGCAAATCTCACAACGTTGCATAAGAACCATATAATTAAACCTGTACAGCCTGGATTACATAGAATGAATACCAGTGAAAATGTAATATATGTAGTTGATGACTATCAACCAACTGCAGAAGCATTTGCACCAGCACACACTCATTTACAGGCAACCTCTGATCTTACCTCAAATGATGAATTCATGTACACCTTGTCCCAAGCTACTATACTGGCTACTCCTCCAAATGCACGGTATTGGCAATATAATAATGATCAAAAAGAAATGCTGAACACAGGTTTTTTCCCATCTATTTCCAAAACGCTATGCATCCACATAGGGGCCTGGGGGTGAGGGGAGGAAGGGGAATACAACAGCACAAATATGATGCTTATCATGGACTGGGATTAGATGCAATTAAAGATCCCTGTCACCCAGAACAGTCCAACAAATGGTACTCAGATATGAGCACCACCGGAAAGCATGCTACCAATGAAAGCTCGTATGTGTGTTCACTGATCCCCAATGCATCAGGAACACCTAAGGTTTTAGCGGCACAAGAAACTCCAATAGTGGAAGCCCAGTGTCTCCTTCATCTCACACTGTGTAGACTTTGAAGTACCTTCCAGGCACACACACAGTAAAACTACAACTACTCACTCCTGACGAAAAGTTATGCGAAAAGAAGCCAGAAGGTGCCACATGTCTCAAGGAGCCGTTTTTTCTAAATTAAAGGGACAATGTTTACTGAAAGCAAATGGCATGATGCAACAGTGAAGCACTACGTGAGCAGACGGATGGGAGACTGAAATGGATAGAAGATACATGTGCTGGAACGTGGTCGAAACACATCATAAAGCTCACATGGGTCACAGCTCTCGAGAAACCAATCAAAATACAGCATGAAGACACATTCGAACTTTGGTTTCGTGGAGAAGGAAAGGTGACCCTGGGATCAAACAAACATAACAATAGAACACTTGCCATCCCTGATATGTGAAAAGGAACTGCTGCTTTAATGGACAATTATTGGGTATGTTGCAACCAGGCATATTTTCACTACCCGCAATCATGGAGGTCAATTGTGCTCTGCCATCGCTGCATTCTGCCTTTTTGGTGATTCCAGAGAGCCATGTCCAGGGGCAGAGGGTACCCGCCAGACTGCCATCGGCAACCTCAGTCAACAAACAAAGAACTCCCCATCCATAATGTATTAACAGAGGATCAGCTGCAAGATCAGGTATCGTGCAAAAAGAGAGCATCCAACTACCTCTCTAGAGACTCCTCAGACCTCCTGGCACAGATACCTGATCAGTATAAGTTATTTAATTCGGCAGAGACATTTTTTGCATCACTCACAACCAGCATCCAAACTCGAGCAAATGCCAAATGAATGCAAATAGTGAGATGAGAGTTAATTCAGTTGGCTAACAACACTGAGAAAGGGTTCAATGTCATCAACGTGGAACTCAGAACCCTGCGGTTGATGACTATGCAGAACCGCTATGTTTTGGACCTCCTCAAAGCAATGGAAGGCAGCATTTGCAGAAAAATAGGGAGCACATGTTGAACTTTCACACCTTCTTCAGATGCCAACAATGGGACACTGTCACATGTAATTGCCACTGTGCACAACCTCTGAGTGGGAATGTAGAAGGAAGGTGGGGTCCAGCCCAGTGATTGGTTCGACACAGTATTCCATTGGGTACCCTCATGGTTCGGGACTGCCATGAAGCTGCTGGTCCCTATCATCGTTTTCCTGCTACTGATCTTTTGTGTGTGCCAGGTAGGTTTTTGATGCTGTGCTTAAGCAATCCCTGGTAGTGCTATGATGATGGTGACATGGGTAAAACAAAGAAGATGCCTCACCAGAGGGAAGCACAAGTACAAACCAGTGAAAATAATGAGCCCAAATATCGCATGACAGCTCTATATGATACAGTGGATAATCTGCGGCATACAACCATTGGTGAGCCCCAAGACTTAGAAAACCATCAGGAGGTATGGGTGGACCTTGCCGGGGATGGCGGTTGTATCTATATGACATGTACTCCCAAATAATTTGCCAGAAGGGGTGACAGTTTGAGAAAAGCTGTGGATGGATGCCAATAAAAGGTACTCCAGCTTGGGATGCAGCAGTAAAGAAAGCAGAGGAACACAGACATATTGGTCAGGGGTATTAGTTACTTTCGTAGTAACGAAAGGGGGAATGTTAGGGAGGAGAGATATTTTCAAACCCCCCTGACATTCCTGCATAAAATGGATCTTGTGATTACCCAAATGGTGGGAGTTGTCCCCATGTTTTTTGTCTGTCCCAATGATTTGCCTTAACGTAACCACAAAAAAGACAGTAAACAAAGCCATCTGGTGAGACGCACAGACTCCATTTTGGCACACCCTAAAACGCCATCTTTTCGTAGGCCACACCATGATTTCTAAAAAGCCATCTCTCCCTCTGTCCAGGGGCGCCCACAGAAAGCCCAGCCTCCCCCTCCACCTCCTGGCAGCTCTGCATAAACCCATTTCTCATGAAAGCATTTGGCCATGTATTGTTGCAAATATTCAGTATCCTTCTCTCTTCCTCTGAGCTCATTGCCCTGCGTGTGTCCAGAGCAAACCCTGGCCTGCATGATCATTTGTCTCCACAAACCTGCCTGTGCCACCTTGACCCCTGTCTTTAGAAGTTACTGCTTACCGTTCCTTTGGCCCTCCACTCTCTTTGAATTTAATTGCCTGAAAGACCCTTCCCTCGGACCACCCTAAAGTGCCCATCATATACGTAATCCAGTGTGATCATATACCCTTCTCTAAAGTAACACCCATCCATCTTTCATTTTAGTCGTGAGGCATAAGGGAGAATAAATCACAGATCAACCCCTGCTGATAAGTCACCTGGGAGAGGGGCCAATGAACCCATGCCCCCACAAAAGGCATGGGTTAGAATGTGCATATATCTGTCTACCTTTTATTAACAGCCCCTGTCTAAGTAATTGGTTTATGTCTAACATTATTCTTTGCATTCCAATGACCATTTTGTATTTTAGATTTGTTAGGATTGTAACATTTCATGAACTAAGCCTGACCTCCTCCCTGCGAAGATGAGCCCAGCTGACCCACGTGCCAACTGACCACCCCAGCCACAGCAACCAATTGGAGTCTGACATCACCTATACAGTATGCTGTGCCATGTGGGCCAACCAATTGAAACTGTTATTTTGTACTATATGTCATTACATCATTTGTAACACTGTTTAGGTTCCTTATGTGCTGCTTGTGCATTGTTATGCAGAGCACTCACAGGGCAGAAGAGTTCTCTTCATGCATCCTTTTATTTGGCGTGTTTTGTATCGTGTTGGGACCAGGCATCTTCAGGGGTATCTGTACTACAGCCCACTATATGGTTGGGGTAGAGGCACAGAGGTACCCGAGCCACGGTTCTCAATTGGTATCACTCAGCGAGCAGCCAAGGCTGAGACGCAAGATAGGTGATGAAGGCTAGTTCTTAGGTACAGTAAAACCCCAAGCCCTCCACAATGAAACATCCACATACTACGTTATGTGATAAAAACAGTTATTTTATAAAAGGATACAAAGTCAGGTGGATATACACAAATAAATAAGACACTTGGAAATCTAATCAAATTTTTAACTGACTATATACAGTTCAATATGGTACAGTTAACCCTAGATTCAGTTATAATGCACCAACTGCTGATAGTTATTAAAAGCATACACACTAGTAGGCACTCTTTAACCCCATACACATTAAATTAGAAATTCAGGTGATACTGTGAACATTGGCAGAATGCTTTCTTTGAGAATAAAAATGCAATACTGTGTGAGAAACCCCCACACATCAGCAACCGTGAGACAAAGGTGAGTTTCACTTTGCTTTTAAAACAATGCCCACTCACTTTATGTTCAGTATGTGTCTGCTTTGTTTCTACAGATCCCAACCCCCCCTGAACTACCTGTGAATTCACAGTATAACAGGATCCAAGATGAATCTGGGACCCTTGGATAAACCCTGTGGATGGAGGGTGCTCTTCCACATCACAGCACCTTAGGTGCCTTGGCAGGTGAAGTGGTGGAGTTTCTCTGTTTTACTCAAAAATGCTCCTCAAGGCTGGACCCCCTCTGGAAGAAGGAGTCACTGGGACATCGGTGTCGAGCAGGAGACGGGAACCAAGCAGTGTCAGAAAGGCAGCAGAGAAGGTCTGACACGGTGGTCTCCTTGGTTGGGTTACTACGCCGGCTGTTGATTTTCCATGAAGTTGAAACTCACTGTGCACCTTGACCAGTCTTGGGAGGTGAGGATGAATCCTATGGAAATGGGTGCAGTGGTAGAAGTAGGTGCCAGGTTTCTTCATTTTACGGTGTGTTGCTGTTCGGTTCTTCAGTGTTGTAGAGCAGCACGGATGACAGGATAGCTTATAGTGAGTTGGACTCTGGCACTGGACTGCTCCGTCGGCCACCACCAGGTTTGGACACTTGGGATCCTGGGTCTTGATCTTCGATTTGGAATGGCAGGAAACCCACAGGCAGGCATTTCTTTGCAGGTGCCAACACTGGACCTCCTCAGCCATGGAAAAGTAGACAGATGTCATTCTTGCAATGTCCCTTGAAGATTTCTTTAGTTTGTTGGAACTTGGCAAGCTCTGGGCATTCGGCAGCACTTTTCCAGGGTATCCCCTCTTCTGGGCAATACACAGGAACCTGGTTTCCCAGCAGTCATGGGCAACTTGTGGATGGTGGATGACTATGGTGGACTTCTTGCGCTCAGGATGTCTGGACACTCCTCTTCAGGACCCATGAATATACCTCTTCAGGACATCAGGCATACCAGAAGGGCTCCAGGACAATGCAGGTGAAGAGCAGCAGTTGCACAATGTCCCCTCATAGCTACAGAAGGAGGCCACCTATCCATGTTCTCTCTGGTTCAGTCCTTGAATCAGCAAAGCAGCCTTTGGATTTGTTGAAGAGTTGCAGCCACAGACATTTTCCTCCAGCTGGATTCAGGATACAAGCTTCAAGAATACTCCAGGTTTCTTCTTCTGGTTTCTGACTTCAGCTTCTGACACAGAGGTAGTGATGGGTCCCTTGCTATACACACATGTCCCACATTCACTCAGGCAGCATCCAATCAGGATCACAGGCATTCAGGCCATTCACCCAAAACCAAACACCCAAAACAGTGAATGTGTATTGGAGACAACTCCCAGGCTTTCAGAGCACACACTGCATTCACACCTGTTTTAGTCAGGGCTGGCTCAGGCAGAGCACAGACATTGTGACTAAGAAGAAAAACCAGACACCCACAACACACAATTTGATTTGACTCTCTCTCCACTCATTGAGGTCCCAACCCTTGGATGTACCCCAAACAATCAGATCCTGGGAAGGCTCCTGCCAGCCTATCAGTGGCAGCCACACAGCCATATATGGTCATTCCACCCAATATCCAATCATGGGAAGGGAGACAGAGCCAGGACTTCTCAGAACTGTGAGAAACAAGGGGGAAAGGATAAAGAAATCATGAGGCTGCAATGATCATCTTGCCTTTGTTCAGAAATCCATTAATTCCTAAGACAGGGCCTGGGTGTCCCAAATATTTATGACACCCAGAGCCACTGTCAAATTAGCACGTAGCTGCCACCAACACATACCGTGCCTGAGTGCAACAAACAGGTGCCCAAAAGCACACACTATGGGTACAAGGGTATACCCCATACCTATAGGTGTCATAGGGCTATCCCATGGGCATTGTTCACCAACAATACAAATGTAGAGCTTCATTGCCAGAGATCCAAACTGGACATTTTTGAAGAAAAAACATGCAGAAAACACACATATAGAAGTAGTGGGACTATGACAAGTAGGTCATGTCCATCCAAAAGCATTTTCAGCATCACAGCGGAACGTTGGGGCATGCAAAAGGATTGTCCGTTTGCAGAGGAGTTGGTAAAAGTTAAAACAGGGATGAAAGAAATATGGTAAAGGAGTGCTTGAAACGAGATTATTGCAACCATTGTTACAGCCACTGTTACCAGGATTCACAACAAGATGTGCACACATGTCTCAATGACTCATTTGTATACGTATAGAATGCAGCGGAGACCAAAAGGATGTTCTGGAGCTAAGCAACCAAGAAAGACAGGAGTGACAGCAAAATTGCATTAAAAGGTTGATCCTCCAAGTGCAGCCAGAGAGCTAGCCCCGTAATGGAAACCAAAACAATTTTTTGAATTGTTTCCTAAATGCTGGATAACCCTGAGGTGCCCGTAAATGCAACAGAAGACTATTCCAGAGTGCTGGCACTGACATTGAAAGGGTTTAGCCGCCCATAATGCTCTTTTGAAAACGAGGGACGGTCAAAAACAACCTGTCAGTAGAGCAGGGCACACAACTCAAGATGGTTTGTATTTATAAAACCTGTTCTGAAGATGCCTGGCCCCTTTTCCATAAGAGACCCGATATACTAGGCACAGGGTCATACACTTAATTCTGGGCTGGAGGGGAAGCCAATGCAGTTTTCTGAGCAAAGGGGAAGCATGGCCCAACATAGGCAAATTTGCTGCAAGCCGCATGGCTGAGTTCTGTAAAACCTGCACACAATGTATGTGATATTTGGGCTTTGCTAGCAGTGTAGCATTACAATAGTCTAATGCTCCTAAAATGGATGCTGAAATCAATGGGGCCCAAATTTCCAGGGGTGCGTAAGGAAGAATTTTCTAAAGTGTTTTCAATTTCATATGACCTGCACTACATCTGACACTAACCTGAAGTGTCAAGGTCAAAGATTCAGATATTTGTTTGCCCAGAATTTTTATACCGATTATTATAAAAGTGTTTTACATGATAGAGCCGGTAGAGACTTTCTGACATTAAATATTGTTTATAGCTTAATCAGTGATGCTGAACCGGTTGAGGATAGGGCATGTGGGACTGAATGACAGTCTATTTTGTGTGTGGAAGCGTGAGTCGAGGGACTGTGCGGTGTGTGTGGGGTGCCTGAGACCGTGGGACATTTTTTGCTTGCGTGTGAGAGGCATGTTGAGGAGAGAGAGTTGATGAGGGTTCGGTTGTCTGCGCTGGGAGTGGCTGAACTGAGTGGGAAGGCTTTGCTGGGAGGATTCGGGGTGAGAGGCAGGGAGAGGAGCAGTGTGCTGCTAGATTTTGTGGGGCAGACGGGGCGGTGGGAGGGGTTATGAGAATGTGAGGGCTGTGTGTAAGATTGGTGGGGTAGGTGCACATCATCCTTTTGGATGGGGAAGCGGCTGCGTGGGTCCGCCCATGCATTTGATAATTTGAAAGAAAGAAAGAAAGGTTGACAGTACATCCTACTATGTTTAAACATATTAGCAAGAGACTGAGAGAGATATGGTGAATGTGATCCATACTATAAAAATGAAAACGTACTCTTGAGATCTAACCATGAACTGAGGGTGAGGCTTGATAGAGTGTACAAAGAGGCTGATCATTTTTTTACTGACAAGATGTGCAACAGATATTCAAAACCCAGAGATTGAATGTACTATGTTTCAGACATTGACTGTCCCATATATTTATATATTCAAGGAAAACACATGAGTTGCAGGGACATTAAGGTGAGCAATAAATTGTAAAACAACCTTGAAAATCAAGGAAAAATCTTTCATTCGAGGGACGTTAAGGTGAGAACTTAACAAAACAAAACCCCTGAAATTAAGCTAAAGCCACTTTAACATTGCACCCCCCGTTGCGCAGCCTACAACAAGAATAATGACAACAGATAATATCACTGATGACATAACTAATTACTTGTTCTATGAGATCACTGATGACATCACAGATCACATCACTGATGCCATAACTGGTGACAATGCTAATTACTTTGCATATAACAAACTACATCAATAATGGCATTGGACATTACATCATTTATAAGTTAGCTCATAAAAACTTTGATTATCTTAATAACAATTAAGGCCATGGACATGACAAGGTCGAAAGCTATAGCCAATGCTAATGGCTAAACGCCATGACTAGTGCCCATCAATATGTTATAATATACAGTCAACACAGCCAAAGGCTATGGCTAATGACTGGTTAGTGTTGTAAAATATACAGTGAGCACAGTGGAAATCAATGCCCACAGGCCAAGTCCAAAAGCCCAGGCGAGTGGGCCGTTAGTGTTTTAAAATATACAATGGGCAAGGCCAAAGGCCAAAGACCATGGCTAGTGGCTGGTAAGTGTTGTATAATATAGAGTGGGCACGGGTGTAAGGCCATAGCTAGTGGCACGATAGTATTTTAAAATGTACAGTGGGCATGGCCGAAGGATGTACATACTGATCATGGTCAAAGGCCACAGCTAGTGACCCATTTATATGTTAGAACATATAATGGGCACAGCCAAAGGCAGTGGCCCATCGCCAGTATTGTGCTTAAGGCCATGGCTAGTGGCTGGATAGTGTATATAATATATAGTGGACACGGCTGAAGGCTGCAGCCACTGCTGAAGCCAAAGGCTATGGTTGGTAGCCTGTTAGTGTTTTCAAATATACAGTGCATACCGCAAAAGGCGGTGGTCAGTGTCCATGGCCGAAGTCCATCACTACTGGCCCATTAGTGTGTCAAAATATATTTGGCCATGCACACTGACCATGGCTGAAGGCCATGCTTCATGCTGGTTACAGTTATAATATAATTAGTGATGTCATCAGAGATCTCATCTGGGATGTCATCATTGTAGTCATAAGCTGTGCAACAGGCCCTGAAGTTAAGGTGGCATTAGCTGAATTTCAGGGGTTTTGTTGCATTAAGTTCTAACCTTAACGTGCCTGCAACTAAAGTTTTTTCCATGAATGTCAAGTTTTTTTTTTTTTTTTTACAATGGATTGCTCTCCTTAATGGCCATGCAACTAAAGGTTTTTCCTTGAATTTAAAGGGTTTTGTTATTCCAATAATCTTTTCCATCATCGCTAGTCATGGCCTTCAGCCATCGCTAGTAGCCACAGTCTTCGGCCATGCCTACTATATCTTTTTAGAACACTACCACTACACTACTACAGTACCAGTCAAACCATACAATATACAAACATATGGTCTACACAAGGACTTATCTAATTTCTTTCATGGATGTCTCATTGTGTCTGTTCAGCCACTGCATCACCTCTGTAAAACAATGCAATACATTTCATAATAGAAATAAAAAGAAGAGTGGCAAAGTTTTTCTTTTTTCATAATAGTACTGTATGAATACTGAATGTATTCCTACTACTCCACCAATCAAGGTTGTAGAAAAGATTCATTATGCAGAGAAAAAAAAAATCTGCTCAATGGAGAGAAAAAAAACTCTACTCACTAATATAAAATATCTGTTTACACACAAATTGAATTATATGTCACTTTGTAAAAACCTCTCTATATGACAGACTTACTGAGGAATTTAACATTCCAATAAATGCCCATTTTATTAAAAGAGATATTAAAAGTATTACACTGCATGTGTACAACAGCTATAACAAGCAGCTAGTTAACTACGAACCTGGTTTTGCATCATCAAATTCTAAATAGAATTGTTGACAACATCAATAGTTTGTGCAACTCCAAAGGTCATTCTGTATATTTTATTTTGAAAACAAGTACAATAATAATAATGTCATACAAATAAATAACTGTATATATACAAAAGCTATTTTTCATTTTTCTACACATGTTGTTTCATGGTAATTGATATGTAATTTACAGTGAAGCTTAAGCAACCGTAGGTTATACATACCAATCAATGTAGAATCCATTAATTGCAAAGAAAAGGGGGTTGGACTCTGGCTGCCTCTTCCTCTGAGACACTGACAGGTGTCGCGCTAGCATACATGAGACCAAGTCTACGCTAGTAAGACTTGTGATTTTTTTGTAATAGAACCCAACAACAATTTTTTCACGGGTGCTTAAGAATTTTTATTTGGGACACACCCCAAAAGATTTTTTAAAAAGACATAGACAAATTAAAAGTCCATTGTCACAAATTGTATTTTCATTATATTGTATCGGCATATAATGTCAACAACACTTAGTCATTAATACAACAAAGTTATCAAATGCAATATTATTGTTCATGCACTGAGAAGGAGTCGACACTTAGATGTGTTTCCAGCTATATAACAACGCAGATGTAGATGGTGGGTTGTTCTATAGCTTTCCTCAGGACTGTGAAATCGGGTAGTCTTGTGTGTGTTTCTCTGACCAAGCTGTGGATGAGGAACAAGAAAAAAGGGGGGGACATGTGCTGTTTAAAAGGGTTCTATAGAATAAGAAACTAAAAAAGCATGATGCTAAGCTCAGACATACCTGTCTTCAACAGTATATTGTCTCAGGGCAGGATGGTGCGTGGGGAATGGCGAATCCGAGTATGCCAGACCAGGTGGTGATTGTTCTCTGGAGTTGCAGGAGAAGTCTCCGCTGCAATATATAGGACACAGCGTGTGTTAGATGCAAGTGTCCTACTTGTGTCATGAAATTGACACTGTGCACGTGAGAAATTAAGGTGCTGTTTGCCTATTATTGGCCGGTACAGAGTGTAGTTAGCTGTGCGTGGACACATGTCTCATGTTATAATATATAGACAATGTATCCTAAAAGGGATGTCAATAGACTGTTATAGTCACGTGTAACGCCCCGAAGGAGAGGGCGAGATGCTTACCTTCTCGTACTGGGGAGAGCTCCTGAAGTGAGCTGTGTCGCTGACGGTGTTCCGCGCATGCGTGGTGTCCCGTCGGTGAGGCGGGCAACCAGAAAAGGTGAACCCAAATGGTTTGCGCATGCGTGAGTAAATAGTGGTGGAGTTACCGTGCATGTGTGGTAAAAGAAAGTGTACGTGCGTTCATGGCTGGGATACTGTTGCTATGTCGCGTCAGAGATGGGCGTTTACTGTCTGCCCAGTGGAATTGTCCCGTGATTTGCCATGTATACAGGGGGGCTGTGTAGTCCATGTATTTCTCAACAGTACAGTCTGCATTTCATACATTTTGAGATTGAATTTCAGTAATACAGAGCACGTACATGTGTATTTTGATTCATACAAACATGCGGACATTAACATACATAGACTTTTGCATCTCATTCTATTCTATCTAACATGATAATTGGTTAATGAGGAAAGTGGGGGAGTATACTGGTGGGAGGTAATTAAGGTGTATTTAGAAGAAAAGGTTCCACTCTATGCAGATATTTAATCCATTCTTCACCGTATCTAATCTGTGGATCCATTTCTGTTCCAATTTTCTCAGGGCTAGGTCTCTGTCACCTCCTCGTTCCTTTTCATCTATGGTTTGGATGATCGCCCATTGAAAGTCTGTGTATTTATGTTTAAGTTTGCTGAAGTGGGCCACTAAAGGTTTGTCCTCAACAACGTTTTTTAAGCATGATCTGTGTTCGCAAATACGTTGCCTCACCTCTCTTTTACTTTTGCCGATGTATAATAGATCACAGGGGCACCGTATTACGTAAATACTCCACTTGGTACGGCAGTTGGTGAAGGTTTTGTACTTCCATTCTAGGCCATTAAGCGAGATGGTTTTTTGGTCCTTTGTCAGATTGCAGACTGAGCAGTTGCCACATCTGTGATGTCCGATGACAGGGGGGAGATCCCATAGGTTGGTCTGATTGGATTTTTTTGTGGAGCCTGGGTATGTGTGTACTAGGCGATCCTTTATGTTGTTACTTCTTTTAAATGCGAATCTAGGCTTTTCGGGGCTAAAATCTTCTGTTTGTAGAAGTTTCCAATTTGATAGCACCGATTTTCGAATGCAATTGCTTATTGGGGTAAAGGTGGTGACACATGTCATTTTTTCAGCGTGTTCCACTCTCAGTCTCTTGGTAAGACATGTTTCCCTACTCATATGCCTTGCTGTCCTGCGTGCTCTACGTATAATATTCGGTGGGTACCCTCTTGCTTTTAGGCGAAATTCTAGGTCCTTTCCGTTTTTGTCATATTCTGGTAGGGTGGTACAATTTCTCTGTATCCTGAGGAATTGGCCAAAAGGGAGGTTTTCTCTGAGTGATTGTGGATGAAAGCTTTCAAAGTTTAACAGTGTGTTTTTGTCTGTTGGTTTTCTGTAGAGGGTAGTGACGAGATTGCCTTCTTCTGTAGTTTGAATGTTGAGATCCAGGAAAGGTATACTGTCGTTGTTTGAATTCATGGTGAATTTGATGCACGGGTCTACGGTGTTGAGCCAGGTGTGGAAAGATTCTAATTCCGGAGGAGTGCCTCTCCAGACGGTGAAAACATCGTCGATGTATCTGACCCAGCCGATTAGGTTTTGTTTATATACGTTGTCTACGTTGTAAATGTGCTTGCTTTCCAAATTGTCCATGTACAGGTTTGCTATATCCGGAGCGAATGTTGACCCCATACTGGTTCCTCTTATTTGTTGAAAGTATTTGCCTTGGCACATGAAAAAGTTTTCTGTGAGAGCTATCCGTATACATTCTAGAATGAAGGATGTCGGTGTTGATTGATCTCGTCTGTTGTCTAGGTAGGTCCTTAGTATTTCCAAGCATTCTCTTTGTGGAATGCTGGTATATAGGGCTTCTACGTCGAAAGTGACCAAGATGTCATTTTGTTCTGTTCTGATACTGGCGAGATGATGTATCATAGCTGTAGTATCTTGTATGTATGATTTCATTTTCTGGACAAAGGGTCATAGGAAGATGTCTGTATATATTGATAAAGGTTCAAGAAGTGAGCCTATTCCGGACACTATCGGTCTCCCCGGTGGTACTGTGGTATTCTTGTGTATTTTGGGGATGCAGTAGAAGGCCGGGGTGATCGGGTGTTCTGTTGTGAGGAACATTTTTTCATCATTGTCGATCCAGCCCTGGGATTCTGCAAAAAGCATAAGACTCTTGATTTCATCCATTAGACGTGTTGTTGGATTATGATCTAATTTTTTGTAGAACCGTCCGTCTTGAAGATGTTTCTGTAGTTCATTGTCGTAGAGATTGTTACCCCAGAGCACAATGCCCCCTCCTTTGTCTGCTGGTTTGATACAAAATGTTTTTTGGTTTTCTAGATGTTGTAGTGCCAGTCTTTCCTGTTTTGTGAGATTGTCCCTTTTATGATTTTTGGTTTTGAAAAAGGTGTCCATGTCTCTTAGGATTTTATTTTCAAATGCCAGTATTTCTGGGCAGATCATTGATGTTGCAGGGGTAAACGTAGATTTCGGTTTTAGGCCCGTTGTGGTCATGTCTTTGGGTTCGTTTTGTTTGGAATTTCGGAAGAAGTATTTTAAGCGTACCGTTCTGAAAAACTTTCTTAATTCTACTTCTGTAGTAAATCGATCTGCTCTGTTTGTAGGTACAAAGCTCAGTCCTTTGCTGAGAATGTTCACATCCTCAGGGGTGAGGGTATAGTTGCTCAAATTAAAGATTGGTATTACCATTGTTGCTGTGGTGGTTGTTGTGGGGTCCATTGGCGTGTTCTCATCCCGTGGTGCCCTTGTTGGCGTGTTCTGCCTCGTTTCCCACGTCCTTGAAAAAACTGACCTCGTTGTTGTCCTGTGCCCGATGTCGACGGGCCGCTAGCGGAAGAGTCTGATCCACTGCTGTTGGAGGAATTCGAAAAAGATACGTATTTTTTGGGAAACCGTTGTTGAGTGCCTCCTCTGGTGTTGTTGCCTGTGTTTTGTTGTTGGTAGAATCCTGGAACAAGGTAAGGGTACGTTTTTTCCTCTTGGTAGTTCTGGATGTCTTTTTTCAGTTTCCAAATTTTCTTATCCAGAGTGAATTCTTTAAATTTCTTTATTTCTTCTTCTATCTTTTCCAATTGTGTTTTGATATCTGGTATGACTGAGTCTGCAATGATTTTTTCTTCGAGATCCTTGAGTTCTTCTGTTTGTTTTTTCGCTTCCTCTTCAGCTGTTTCTATTATCAGTATAATCCAATCTCTAGAGCATTTGTTTCCTACGCCACTGAATTTAGCCTGAAACCTGGGGTTGTCCAAAAATACCCTCGGTATGTTTTTAATTTGCAGGCCTTCTGGTATGACTCCGTTTTTAAGATACTCTAGCATGAGCAATCCATGTGATTCTGTGCGAACCAGTTTTTTCTTTTTTTGCAACAGAGTGTCTAAGTCTGAGGTAGAGGTTGTTTTTGCTGCTGGTGTTGTTTGTGGTGTTTGTCCCAGCAGTGAAGGTTTTTCTAAAAGTTTCCGATATAGATCATCTGGGAATGACACAATATTTACATTCTCCATTGGTTATTTTGCTAGTCTTTTTTCCACCAACCGTTGGGTTGTCCGACTAAGGTTTATAAGGAAGGGAAAGGGGGGATCCTCTTTGTATTTTATAGAGGGGCCTGAGTCTGGAGGACGAATTTACACTGCAAAGAAAAGGGGGTTGGACTCTGGCTGCCTCTTCCTCTGAGACACTAACAGGTGTCGCGCTAGCATACATGAGACCAAGTCTACGCTAGTAAGACTTGTGATTTTTTTGTAATAGAACCCAACAACAATTTTTTCACGGGTGCTTAAGAATTTTTATTTGGGACACACCCCAAAAGATTTTTTAAAAAGACATAGACAAATTAAAAGTCCATTGTCACAAATTGTATTTTCATTATATTGTATCGGCATATAATGTCAACAACACTTAGTCATTAATACAACAAAGTTATCAAATGCAATATTATTGTTCATGCACTGAGAAGGAGTCGACACTTAGATGTGTTTCCAGCTATATAGCAACGCAGATGTAGATGGTGGGTTGTTCTATAGCTTTCCTCAGGACTGTGAAATCGGGTAGTCTTGTGTGTGTTTCTCTGACCAAGCTGTGGATGAGGAACAAGAAAAAAGGGGAGGACATGTGCTGTTTAAAAGGGTTCTATAGAATAAGAAACTAAAAAAGCATGATGCTAAGCTCAGACATACCTGTCTTCAACAGTATATTGTCTCAGGGCAGGATGGTGCGTGGGGAATGGCGAATCCGAGTATGCCAGACCAGGTGGTGATTGTTCTCTGGAGTTGCAGGAGAAGTCTCCGCTGCAATATATAGGACACAGCGTGTGTTAGATGCAAGTGTCCTACTTGTGTCATGAAATTGACACTGTGCACGTGAGAAATTAAGGTGCTGTTTGCCTATTATTGGCCGGTACAGAGTGTAGTTAGCTGTGCGTGGACACATGTCTCATGTTATAATATATAGACAATGTATCCTAAAAGGGATGTCAATAGACTGTTATAGTCACTTGTAACGCCCCGAAGGAGAGGGCGAGATGCTTACCTTCTCGTACTGGGGAGAGCTCCTGAAGTGAGCTGTGTCGCTGACCGTGTTCCGCGCATGCGTGGTGTCACGTCGGTGAGGCGGGCAACCAGAAAAGGTGAACCCAAATGGTTTGCGCATGCGTGAGTAAATAGTGGTGGAGTTACCGCGCATGTGTGGTAAAAGAAAGTGTACGTGCGTTCATGGCTGGGATACTGTTGCTATGTCGCGTCAGAGATGGGCGTTTACTGTCTGCCCAGTGGAATTGTCCCTTGATTTGCCATGTATACAGGGGGGCTGTGTAGTCCATGTATTTCTCAACAGTACAGTCTGCATTTCATACATTTTGAGATTGAATTTCAGTAATACAGAGCACGTACATGTGTATTTTGATTCATACAAACATGCGGACATTAACATACATAGACTTTTGCATCTCATTCTATTCTATCTAACATGATAATTGGTTAATGAGGAAAGTGGGGGAGTATACTGGTGGGAGGTAATTAAGGTGTATTTAGAAGAAAAGGTTCCACTCTATGCAGATATTTAATCCATTCTTCACCGTATCTAATCTGTGGATCCATTTCTGTTCCAATTTTCTCAGGGCTAGGTCTCTGTCACCTCCTCGTTCCTTTTCATCTATGGTTTGGATGATCGCCCATTGAAAGTCTGTGTATTTATGTTTAAGTTTGCTGAAGTGGGCCACTAAAGGTTTGTCCTCAACAACGTTTTTTAAGCATGATCTGTGTTCGCAAATACGTTGCCTCACCTCTCTTTTACTTTTGCCGATGTATAATAGATCACAGGGGCACCGTATTACGTAAATACTCCACTTGGTACGGCAGTTGGTGAAGGTTTTGTACTTCCATTCTAGGCCATTAAGCGAGATGGTTTTTTGGTCCTTTGTCAGATTGCAGACTGAGCAGTTGCCACATCTGTGATGTCCGATGACAGGGGGGAGATCCCATAGGTTGGTCTGATTGGATTTTTTTGTGGAGCCTGGGTATGTGTGTACTAGGCGATCCTTTATGTTGTTACTTCTTTTAAATGCGAATCTAGGCTTTTCGGGGCTAAAATCTTCTGTTTGTAGAAGTTTCCAATTTGATAGCACCGATTTTCGAATGCAATTGCTTATTGGGGTAAAGGTGGTGACACATGTCATTTTTTCAGCGTGTTCCACTCTCGGTCTCTTGGTAAGACATGTTTCCCTACTCATATGCCTTGCTCTCCTGCGTGCTCTACGTATAATATTCGGTGGGTACCCTCTTGCTTTTAGGCGAAATTCTAGGTCCTTTCCGTTTTTGTCATATTCTGGTAGGGTGGTACAATTTCTCCGTATCCTGAGGAATTGGCCGAAAGGGAGGTTTTCTCTGAGTGATTGTGGATGAAAGCTTTCAAAGTTTAACAGTGTGTTTTTGTCTGTTGGTTTTCTGTAGAGGGTAGTGACGAGATTGCCTTCTTCTGTAGTTTGAATGTTGAGATCCAGGAAAGGTATACTGTCGTTGTTTGAATTCATGGTGAATTTGATGCACGGGTCTACGGTGTTGAGCCAGGTGTGGAAAGATTCTAATTCCGGAGGAGTGCCTCTCCAGACGGTGAAAACATCGTCGATGTATCTGACCCAGCCGATTAGGTTTTGTTTATATACGTTGTCTACGTTGTAAATGTGCTTGCTTTCCAAATTGTCCATGTACAGGTTTGCTATATCCGGAGCGAATGTTGACCCCATACTGGTTCCTCTTATTTGTTGAAAGTATTTGCCTTGGCACATGAAAAAGTTTTCTGTGAGAGCTATCCGTATACATTTTAGAATGAAGGATGTCGGTGTTGATTGATCTCGTCTGTTGTCTAGGTAGGTCCTTAGTATTTCCAAGCATTCTCTTTGTGGAATGCTGGTATATAGGGCTTCTACGTCGAAAGTGACC
The DNA here is from genome assembly GCF_040938575.1 of Ambystoma mexicanum. Lineage (NCBI taxonomy): Eukaryota > Metazoa > Chordata > Amphibia > Caudata > Ambystomatidae > Ambystoma > Ambystoma mexicanum. The sequence goes on along the minus strand of NC_090937.1, from coordinate 900,896,044 downwards.
AAGATGTCATTTTGTTCTGTTCTGATACTGGCGAGATGATGTATCATAGCTGTAGTATCTTGTATGTATGATTTCATTTTCTGGACAAAGGGTCGTAGGAAGATGTCTGTATATATTGATAAAGGTTCAAGAAGTGAGCCTATTCCGGACACTATCGGTCTCCCCGGTGGTACTGTGGTATTCTTGTGTATTTTGGGGATGCAGTAGAAGGCCGGGGTGATCGGGTGTTCTGTTGTGAGGAACATTTTTTCATCATTGTCGATCCAGCCCTGGGATTCTGCAAAAAGCATAAGACTCTTGATTTCATCCATTAGACGTGTTGTTGGATTATGATCTAATTTTTTGTAGAAACGTCCGTCTTGAAGATGTTTCTGTAGTTCATTGTCGTAGAGATTGTTACCCCAGAGCACAATGCCCCCTCCTTTGTCTGCTGGTTTGATACAAAATGTTTTTTGGTTTTCTAGATGTTGTAGTGCCAGTCTTTCCTGTTTTGTGAGATTGTCCCTTTTATGATTTTTGGTTTTGAAAAAGGTGTCCATGTCTCTTAGGATTTTATTTTCAAATGCCAGTATTTCTGGGCAGATCATTGATGTTGCAGGGGTAAACGTAGATTTCGGTTTTAGGCCCGTTGTGGTCATGTCTTTGGGTTCGTTTTGTTTGGAATTTCGGAAGAAGTATTTTAAGCGTACCGTTCTGAAAAACTTTCTTAATTCTACTTCTGTAGTAAATCGATCTGCTCTGTTTGTAGGTACAAAGCTCAGTCCTTTGCTGAGAATGTTCACATCCTCAGGGGTGAGGGTATAGTTGCTCAAATTAAAGATTGGTATTACCATTGTTGCTGTGGTGGTTGTTGTGGGGTCCATTGGCGTGTTCTCATCCCGTGGTGCCCTTGTTGGCGTGTTCTGCCTCGTTTCCCACGTCCTTGAAAAAACTGACCTCGTTGTTGTCCTGTGCCCGATGTCGACGGGCCGCTAGCGGAAGAGTCTGATCCACTGCTGTTGGAGGAATTCGAAAAAGATACGTATTTTTTGGGAAACCGTTGTTGAGTGCCTCCTCTGGTGTTGTTGCCTGTGTTTTGTTGTTGGTAGAATCCTGGAACAAGGTAAGGGTACGTTTTTTCCTCTTGGTAGTTCTGGATGTCTTTTTTCAGTTTCCAAATTTTCTTATCCAGAGTGAATTCTTTAAATTTCTTTATTTCTTCTTCTATCTTTTCCAATTGTGTTTTGATATCTGGTATGACTGAGTCTGCAATGATTTTTTCTTCGAGATCCTTGAGTTCTTCTGTTTGTTTTTTCGCTTCCTCTTCAGCTGTTTCTATTATCAGTATAATCCAATCTCTAGAGCATTTGTTTCCTACGCCACTGAATTTAGCCTGAAACCTGGGGTTGTCCAAAAATACCCTCGGTATGTTTTTAATTTGCAGGCCTTCTGGTATGACTCCGTTTTTAAGATACTCTAGCATGAGCAATCCATGTGATTCTGTGCGAACCAGTTTTTTCTTTTTTTGCAACAGAGTGTCTAAGTCTGAGGTAGAGGTTGTTTTTGCTGCTGGTGTTGTTTGTGGTGTTTGTCCCAGCAGTGAAGGTTTTTCTAAAAGTTTCCGATATAGATCATCTGGGAATGACACAATATTTACATTCTCCATTGGTTATTTTGCTAGTCTTTTTTCCACCAACCGTTGGGTTGTCCGACTAAGGTTTATAAGGAAGGGAAAGGGGGGATCCTCTTTGTATTTTATAGAGGGGCCTGAGTCTGGAGGACGAATTTACACTGCAAAGAAAAGGGGGTTGGACTCTGGCTGCCTCTTCCTCTGAGACACTAACAGGTGTCGCGCTAGCATACATGAGACCAAGTCTACGCTAGTAAGACTTGTGATTTTTTTGTAATAGAACCCAACAACAATTTTTTCACGGGTGCTTAAGAATTTTTATTTGGGACACACCCCAAAAGATTTTTTAAAAAGACATAGACAAATTAAAAGTCCATTGTCACAAATTGTATTTTCATTATATTGTATCGGCATATAATGTCAACAACACTTAGTCATTAATACAACAAAGTTATCAAATGCAATATTATTGTTCATGCACTGAGAAGGAGTCGACACTTAGATGTGTTTCCAGCTATATAGCAACGCAGATGTAGATGGTGGGTTGTTCTATAGCTTTCCTCAGGACTGTGAAATCGGGTAGTCTTGTGTGTGTTTCTCTGACCAAGCTGTGGATGAGGAACAAGAAAAAAGGGGGGGACATGTGCTGTTTAAAAGGGTTCTATAGAATAAGAAACTAAAAAAGCATGATGCTAAGCTCAGACATACCTGTCTTCAACAGTATATTGTCTCAGGGCAGGATGGTGCGTGGGGAATGGCGAATCCGAGTATGCCAGACCAGGTGGTGATTGTTCTCTGGAGTTGCAGGAGAAGTCTCCGCTGCAATATATAGGACACAGCGTGTGTTAGATGCAAGTGTCCTACTTGTGTCATGAAATTGACACTGTGCACGTGAGAAATTAAGGTGCTGTTTGCCTATTATTGGCCGGTACAGAGTGTAGTTAGCTGTGCGTGGACACATGTCTCATGTTATAATATATAGACAATGTATCCTAAAAGGGATGTCAATAGACTGTTATAGTCACTTGTAACGCCCCGAAGGAGAGGGCGAGATGCTTACCTTCTCGTACTGGGGAGAGCTCCTGAAGTGAGCTGTGTCGCTGACCGTGTTCCGCGCATGCGTGGTGTCACGTCGGTGAGGCGGGCAACCAGAAAAGGTGAACCCAAATGGTTTGTGCATGCGTGAGTAAATAGTGGTGGAGTTACCGCGCATGTGTGGTAAAAGAAAGTGTACGTGCGTTCATGGCTGGGATACTGTTGCTATGTCGCGTCAGAGATGGGCGTTTACTGTCTGCCCAGTGGAATTGTCCCGTGATTTGCCATGTATACAGGGGGGCTGTGTAGTCCATGTATTTCTCAACAGTACAGTCTGCATTTCATACATTTTGAGATTGAATTTCAGTAATACAGAGCACGTACATGTGTATTTTGATTCATACAAACATGCGGACATTAACATACATAGACTTTTGCATCTCATTCTATTCTATCTAACATGATAATTGGTTAATGAGGAAAGTGGGGGAGTATACTGGTGGGAGGTAATTAAGGTGTATTTAGAAGAAAAGGTTCCACTCTATGCAGATATTTAATCCATTCTTCACCGTATCTAATCTGTGGATCCATTTCTGTTCCAATTTTCTCAGGGCTAGGTCTCTGTCACCTCCTCGTTCCTTTTCATCTATGGTTTGGATGATCGCCCATTGAAAGTCTGTGTATTTATGTTTAAGTTTGCTGAAGTGGGCCACTAAAGGTTTGTCCTCAACAACGTTTTTTAAGCATGATCTGTGTTCGCAAATACGTTGCCTCACCTCTCTTTTACTTTTGCCGATGTATAATAGATCACAGGGGCACCGTATTACGTAAATACTCCACTTGGTACGGCAGTTGGTGAAGGTTTTGTACTTCCATTCTAGGCCATTAAGCGAGATGGTTTTTTGGTCCTTTGTCAGATTGCAGACTGAGCAGTTGCCACATCTGTGATGTCCGATGACAGGGGGGAGATCCCATAGGTTGGTCTGATTGGATTTTTTTGTGGAGCCTGGGTATGTGTGTACTAGGCGATCCTTTATGTTGTTACTTCTTTTAAATGCGAATCTAGGCTTTTCGGGGCTAAAATCTTCTGTTTGTAGAAGTTTCCAATTTGATAGCACCGATTTTCGAATGCAATTGCTTATTGGGGTAAAGGTGGTGACACATGTCATTTTTTCAGCGTGTTCCACTCTCGGTCTCTTGGTAAGACATGTTTCCCTACTCATATGCCTTGCTGTCCTGCGTGCTCTACGTATAATATTCGGTGGGTACCCTCTTGCTTTTAGGCGAAATTCTAGGTCCTTTCCGTTTTTGTCATATTCTGGTAGGGTGGTACAATTTCTCCGTATCCTGAGGAATTGGCCGAAAGGGAGGTTTTCTCTGAGTGATTGTGGATGAAAGCTTTCAAAGTTTAACAGTGTGTTTTTGTCTGTTGGTTTTCTGTAGAGGGTAGTGACGAGATTGCCTTCTTCTGTAGTTTGAATGTTGAGATCCAGGAAAGGTATACTGTCGTTGTTTGAATTCATGGTGAATTTGATGCACGGGTCTACGGTGTTGAGCCAGGTGTGGAAAGATTCTAATTCCGGAGGAGTGCCTCTCCAGACGGTGAAAACATCGTCGATGTATCTGACCCAGCCGATTAGGTTTTGTTTATATACGTTGTCTACGTTGTAAATGTGCTTGCTTTCCAAATTGTCCATGTACAGGTTTGCTATATCCGGAGCGAATGTTGACCCCATACTGGTTCCTCTTATTTGTTGAAAGTATTTGCCTTGGCACATGAAAAAGTTTTCTGTGAGAGCTATCCGTATACATTCTAGAATGAAGGATGTCGGTGTTGATTGATCTCGTCTGTTGTCTAGGTAGGTCCTTAGTATTTCCAAGCATTCTCTTTGTGGAATGCTGGTATATAGGGCTTCTACGTCGAAAGTGACCAAGATGTCATTTTGTTCTGTTCTGATACTGGCGAGATGATGTATCATAGCTGTAGTATCTTGTATGTATGATTTCATTTTCTGGACAAAGGGTCGTAGGAAGATGTCTGTATATATTGATAAAGGTTCAAGAAGTGAGCCTATTCCGGACACTATCGGTCTCCCCGGTGGTACTGTGGTATTCTTGTGTATTTTGGGGATGCAGTAGAAGGCCGGGGTGATCGGGTGTTCTGTTGTGAGGAACATTTTTTCATCATTGTCGATCCAGCCCTGGGATTCTGCAAAAAGCATAAGACTCTTGATTTCATCCATTAGACGTGTTGTTGGATTATGATCTAATTTTTTGTAGAAACGTCCGTCTTGAAGATGTTTCTGTAGTTCATTGTCGTAGAGATTGTTACCCCAGAGCACAATGCCCCCTCCTTTGTCTGCTGGTTTGATACAAAATGTTTTTTGGTTTTCTAGATGTTGTAGTGCCAGTCTTTCCTGTTTTGTGAGATTGTCCCTTTTATGATTTTTGGTTTTGAAAAAGGTGTCCATGTCTCTTAGGATTTTATTTTCAAATGCCAGTATTTCTGGGCAGATCATTGATGTTGCAGGGGTAAACGTAGATTTCGGTTTTAGGCCCGTTGTGGTCATGTCTTTGGGTTCGTTTTGTTTGGAATTTCGGAAGAAGTATTTTAAGCGTACCGTTCTGAAAAACTTTCTTAATTCTACTTCTGTAGTAAATCGATCTGCTCTGTTTGTAGGTACAAAGCTCAGTCCTTTGCTGAGAATGTTCACATCCTCAGGGGTGAGGGTATAGTTGCTCAAATTAAAGATTGGTATTACCATTGTTGCTGTGGTGGTTGTTGTGGGGTCCATTGGCGTGTTCTCATCCCGTGGTGCCCTTGTTGGCGTGTTCTGCCTCGTTTCCCACGTCCTTGAAAAAACTGACCTCGTTGTTGTCCTGTGCCCGATGTCGACGGGCCGCTAGCGGAAGAGTCTGATCCACTGCTGTTGGAGGAATTCGAAAAAGATACGTATTTTTTGGGAAACCGTTGTTGAGTGCCTCCTCTGGTGTTGTTGCCTGTGTTTTGTTGTTGGTAGAATCCTGGAACAAGGTAAGGGTACGTTTTTTCCTCTTGGTAGTTCTGGATGTCTTTTTTCAGTTTCCAAATTTTCTTATCCAGAGTGAATTCTTTAAATTTCTTTATTTCTTCTTCTATCTTTTCCAATTGTGTTTTGATATCTGGTATGACTGAGTCTGCAATGATTTTTTCTTCGAGATCCTTGAGTTCTTCTGTTTGTTTTTTCGCTTCCTCTTCAGCTGTTTCTATTATCAGTATAATCCAATCTCTAGAGCATTTGTTTCCTACGCCACTGAATTTAGCCTGAAACCTGGGGTTGTCCAAAAATACCCTCGGTATGTTTTTAATTTGCAGGCCTTCTGGTATGACTCCGTTTTTAAGATACTCTAGCATGAGCAATCCATGTGATTCTGTGCGAACCAGTTTTTTCTTTTTTTGCAACAGAGTGTCTAAGTCTGAGGTAGAGGTTGTTTTTGCTGCTGGTGTTGTTTGTGGTGTTTGTCCCAGCAGTGAAGGTTTTTCTAAAAGTTTCCGATATAGATCATCTGGGAATGACACAATATTTACATTCTCCATTGGTTATTTTGCTAGTCTTTTTTCCACCAACCGTTGGGTTGTCCGACTAAGGTTTATAAGGAAGGGAAAGGGGGGATCCTCTTTGTATTTTATAGAGGGGCCTGAGTCTGGAGGACGAATTTACACTGCAAAGAAAAGGGGGTTGGACTCTGGCTGCCTCTTCCTCTGAGACACTAACAGGTGTCGCGCTAGCATACATGAGACCAAGTCTACGCTAGTAAGACTTGTGATTTTTTTGTAATAGAACCCAACAACAATTTTTTCACGGGTGCTTAAGAATTTTTATTTGGGACACACCCCAAAAGATTTTTTAAAAAGACATAGACAAATTAAAAGTCCATTGTCACAAATTGTATTTTCATTATATTGTATCGGCATATAATGTCAACAACACTTAGTCATTAATACAACAAAGTTATCAAATGCAATATTATTGTTCATGCACTGAGAAGGAGTCGACACTTAGATGTGTTTCCAGCTATATAGCAACGCAGATGTAGATGGTGGGTTGTTCTATAGCTTTCCTCAGGACTGTGAAATCGGGTAGTCTTGTGTGTGTTTCTCTGACCAAGCTGTGGATGAGGAACAAGAAAAAAGGGGGGGACATGTGCTGTTTAAAAGGGTTCTATAGAATAAGAAACTAAAAAAGCATGATGCTAAGCTCAGACATACCTGTCTTCAACAGTATATTGTCTCAGGGCAGGATGGTGCGTGGGGAATGGCGAATCCGAGTATGCCAGACCAGGTGGTGATTGTTCTCTGGAGTTGCAGGAGAAGTCTCCGCTGCAATATATAGGACACAGCGTGTGTTAGATGCAAGTGTCCTACTTGTGTCATGAAATTGACACTGTGCACGTGAGAAATTAAGGTGCTGTTTGCCTATTATTGGCCGGTACAGAGTGTAGTTAGCTGTGCATGGACACATGTCTCATGTTATAATATATAGACAATGTATCCTAAAAGGGATGTCAATAGACTGTTATAGTCACTTGTAACGCCCCGAAGGAGAGGGCGAGATGCTTACCTTCTCGTACTGGGGAGAGCTCCTGAAGTGAGCTGTGTCGCTGACCGTGTTCCGCGCATGCGTGGTGTCACGTCGGTGAGGCGGGCAACCAGAAAAGGTGAACCCAAATGGTTTGCGCATGCGTGAGTAAATAGTGGTGGAGTTACCGCGCATGTGTGGTAAAAGAAAGTGTACGTGCGTTCATGGCTGGGATACTGTTGCTATGTCGCGTCAGAGATGGGCGTTTACTGTCTGCCCAGTGGAATTGTCCCGTGATTTGCCATGTATACAGGGGGGCTGTGTAGTCCATGTATTTCTCAACAGTACAGTCTGCATTTCATACATTTTGAGATTGAATTTCAGTAATACAGAGCACGTACATGTGTATTTTGATTCATACAAACATGCGGACATTAACATACATAGACTTTTGCATCTCATTCTATTCTATCTAACATGATAATTGGTTAATGAGGAAAGTGGGGGAGTATACTGGTGGGAGGTAATTAAGGTGTATTTAGAAGAAAAGGTTCCACTCTATGCAGATATTTAATCCATTCTTCACCGTATCTAATCTGTGGATCCATTTCTGTTCCAATTTTCTCAGGGCTAGGTCTCTGTCACCTCCTCGTTCCTTTTCATCTATGGTTTGGATGATCGCCCATTGAAAGTCTGTGTATTTATGTTTAAGTTTGCTGAAGTGGGCCACTAAAGGTTTGTCCTCAACAACGTTTTTTAAGCATGATCTGTGTTCGCAAATACGTTGCCTCACCTCTCTTTTACTTTTGCCGATGTATAATAGATCACAGGGGCACCGTATTACGTAAATACTCCACTTGGTACGGCAGTTGGTGAAGGTTTTGTACTTCCATTCTAGGCCATTAAGCGAGATGGTTTTTTGGTCCTTTGTCAGATTGCAGACTGAGCAGTTGCCACATCTGTGATGTCCGATGACAGGGGGGAGATCCCATAGGTTGGTCTGATTGGATTTTTTTGTGGAGCCTGGGTATGTGTGTACTAGGCGATCCTTTATGTTGTTACTTCTTTTAAATGCGAATCTAGGCTTTTCGGGGCTAAAATCTTCTGTTTGTAGAAGTTACCAAAAGGGAGGTTTTCTCTGAGTGATTGTGGATGAAAGCTTTCAAAGTTTAACAGTGTGTTTTTGTCTGTTGGTTTTCTGTAGAGGGTAGTGACGAGATTGCCTTCTTCTGTAGTTTGAATGTTGAGATCCAGGAAAGGTATACTGTCGTTGTTTGAATTCATGGTGAATTTGATGCACGGGTCTACGGTGTTGAGCCAGGTGTGGAAAGATTCTAATTCCGGAGGAGTGCCTCTCCAGACGGTGAAAACATTGTCGATGTATCTGACCCAGCCGATTAGGTTTTGTTTATATACGTTGTCTACGTTGTAAATGTGCTTGCTTTCCAAATTGTCCATGTACAGGTTTGCTATATCCGGAGCGAATGTTGACCCCATACTGGTTCCTCTTATTTGTTGAAAGTATTTGCCTTGGCACATGAAAAAGTTTTCTGTGAGAGCTATCCGTATACATTCTAGAATGAAGGATGTCGGTGTTGATTGATCTCGTCTGTTGTCTAGGTAGGTCCTTAGTATTTCCAAGCATTCTCTTTGTGGAATGCTGGTATATAGGGCTTCTACGTCGAAAGTGACCAAGATGTCATTTTGTTCTGTTCTGATACTGGCGAGATGATGTATCATAGCTGTAGTATCTTGTATGTATGATTTCATTTTCTGGACAAAGGGTCGTAGGAAGATGTCTGTATATATTGATAAAGGTTCAAGAAGTGAGCCTATTCCGGACACTATCGGTCTCCCCGGTGGTACTGTGGTATTCTTGTGTATTTTGGGGATGCAGTAGAAGGCCGGGGTGATCGGGTGTTCTGTTGTGAGGAACATTTTTTCATCATTGTCGATCCAGCCCTGGGATTCTGCAAAAAGCATAAGACTCTTGATTTCATCCATTAGACGTGTTGTTGGATTATGATCTAATTTTTTGTAGAACCGTCCGTCTTGAAGATGTTTCTGTAGTTCATTGTCGTAGAGATTGTTACCCCAGAGCACAATGCCCCCTCCTTTGTCTGCTGGTTTGATACAAAATGTTTTTTGGTTTTCTAGATGTTGTAGTGCCAGTCTTTCCTGTTTTGTGAGATTGTCCCTTTTATGATTTTTGGTTTTGAAAAAGGTGTCCATGTCTCTTAGGATTTTATTTTCAAATGCCAGTATTTCTGGGCAGATCATTGATGTTGCAGGGGTAAACGTAGATTTCGGTTTTAGGCCCGTTGTGGTCATGTCTTTGGGTTCGTTTTGTTTGGAATTTCGGAAGAAGTATTTTAAGCGTACCGTTCTGAAAAACTTTCTTAATTCTACTTCTTTAGTAAATCGATCTGCTCTGTTTGTAGGTACAAAGCTCAGTCCTTTGCTGAGAATGTTCACATCCTCAGGGGTGAGGGTATAGTTGCTCAAATTAAAGATTGGTATTACCATTGTTGCTGTGGTGGTTGTTGTGGGGTCCATTGGCGTGTTCTCATCCCGTGGTGCCCTTGTTGGCGTGTTCTGCCTCGTTTCCCACGTCCTTGAAAAAACTGACCTCGTTGTTGTCCTGTGCCCGATGTCGACGGGCCGCTAGCGGAAGAGTCTGATCCACTGCTGTTGGAGGAATTCGAAAAAGATACGTATTTTTTGGGAAACCGTTGTTGAGTGCCTCCTCTGGTGTTGTTGCCTGTGTTTTGTTGTTGGTAGAATCCTGGAACAAGGTAAGGGTACGTTTTTTCCTCTTGGTAGTTCTGGATGTCTTTTTTCAGTTTCCAAATTTTCTTATCCAGAGTGAATTCTTTAAATTTCTTTATTTCTTCTTCTATCTTTTCCAATTGTGTTTTGATATCTGGTAAATTCTCCAGACTCAGGCCCCTCTATAAAATACAAAGAGGATCGCCCCTTTCCCTTCCTTATAAACCGAATCCATTAATTGGAAAGGGTTAAATCCTCTGTCAAAGGTCTAAGGCTTCTAATGGAACAAAAAGCAATCTAAACCTGTGGGTTAAAATGCATAGGTACAGTATATTATATCTGCCTGCCAGTGTTCCTCATTTCAATCCCCTGTGCTGTGGCACTTATCCTAGCCAAAGAAATACAAGCCCCAGCATAGGCTGATGGCATGCGATTTGCCAAAATTCACTATAATGATAACATCAGTGTGTCACCAGCACAAGGAATTGTGAAAAGTCTACCTGACAAATATACACCCTGGTGTTTCTTAAGGTTTTATGAAAAGAAATGATGATGAAAAAAATTGAATGAAATGTCAGCCCCCAAATTATTAAATCGGTAAACATATAGAAAAGTATTGGAAAACTGCTTTGTGTTAGGCACATAAGCAGATTCACTGTCTCAGGGTGAAACCATTTATAAGTTGTTTGCTGCTTCTCAGATCCATTAGTGAGTAATGGACAGCTGATACGGCCAAATGGTATAGAACAGCCTCAGTGGTTTGTGATAGTCAATGCTTGGAACAGTACCACCATCCCTTTTTACCATATATTGTTGTGATTGTGCATTTTCTCTCTCTTTTTGTTAAAGGGGCTAAAGCATACAGAAATATTAATACACACAGTTTGGCCATTTGAACATGTCACATTGCCATAAATAACTCACTGGTCGGGGAAATCCCCTGGTATGCACTGTGCTAGAACCTCCTGGAGCATAATACACAGGGTTGTGGAATGTCAAAATATGATGCACCTGCTTTCCATCGGTATCCTTAAAGGATCTCTCTCCCAAGGCTCTATCATGGAATATGATTGGTTACTATGGCAATTATCATCAGTGCCTCGAGTAACATTTCAAGTAGAGTGACATCTTACTCCAGAGAACGCCTAGCCCTAGCAAGAACCGAAGCTGCTTCCCTCTCCCCGTCTGACCCCCGACCCTCTCTCACACACCAATCGCAACAAAGAAACTAAAGAGGAAATGTTCCTGGTCCCCCTCAATCTCTCAGAACTCCTCGCCTCCCCTGTCTCGACCCACCACCTCTTTCCCGCAATCTCCTCCTTACCCCATGGCCTCTCCCTTCCTGAAACCCCTCTCCCTCGAATTCTCATCAACTGCAACTGAAACTCCTAACCGCCCACACCCCACCTTCAAATCCCCCAACCCAAACCCGATCATCCTACCACACGCAGCCACCCAACCCCGCCCAAAGCCTGCCAGATTTTCAACTCGCCCACTATTCCCGTCTAGCATCACCCACCCTACCCCTCTCCCTCCACTCTCTCCGCCACCGCCCCATCCCGCTCCAGCACCAAGACCAACCTTGCCTGCCGATGTGAACTGTATCCTATTTAATGCCCGATCTGTAGCAAAAAACAGACATTGCATCTTTGACCTCCTCGCCTCTGTCAAACCAGACCTAGTTTTCATCACTGAAACCTGGTTCTCTGACGACTTCGGCCCAATCGCTAATGAAGCCTTTTCCCCTGACTACTCCCTCATCCCACTGAACCGTCCGTCCAGAGGAGGGGGGGTAGCATTCATCTTCAAATCTCTCTTCCGCGCCTCAATCATCGACAACCAACCCTCCATTCCATCGTGCGAATCTCTCCTTGTTAAACTATCCCTCTCCCCGTCGCTCTCACACAGCTTCCTAATAATCTGCAGGCCCCCTGGCTACGATAGACAATTCGCAAACAACCTTTGCGATTCTATCGCCACCCTCCAACTAAACCATCCCAACCTCACCCTTCTTGGAGACTTCAACATATGGCTCGACATCCCCACCAACCCTATGACACACTCCCTGGTTGACGGTTTAGATGCAATTAATCTCCAACCCCACATAAACGGCCCGACTCACTATAAAGGACACACTCTTGATGCCATCTTTAGCTCCAACACCCTGATTCATTTAAAGCTCCCCACCTCTATTATCTGGTCCGATCACTTCATTCTCCTGTTCGCCATCCGCTCACCCGACCCCCTTCCCGTACTCGTATCTGAACCTCCGATTCTACGCAAATGCTGGAAAAAACTAATAATCACCCCAGACCTAGCCGAGGCACTCCTCCAGTCTCCACCACCTACCTGCCATCTCAACAACCAACTAACCCCTGAGGCCTTTGATTCATGGCTCAACGCATCTCTGATGCGGCTCACCCCTCCCGTGCAAACCATCAACCCGCCGTGGCCTTTTCCCCAGATGGTTCACTCCTGAGTTGAAGACCACTAAACGACAATACACATACCTAGAACGCAAATGGCAGAAAGAGAAAACCCATGAGAGCAGGACCACCTTGGCCCGACACCTATATCGGTACAAGGCTGAAATCCGGAAAGCAAAAAAAGCCCACTAAAACACCCGAATCCTAAACTGCAAAAACCCAAGCAAAGAACTCCACAAAATCATCTCCAAATTCACCAATCCGGCTTGTAACACAACCGTCCCGACCCCGTCACAATCACTGTGCGACTCACTCTCCCTCCACTTTTACACCACGGCTATCGAAAGGACAAAAACTCTAACCACCAAACTGGCTCTCTTACAGCCACTAGGCAATCCTCCGCCCGCACCGGCCAGCCCATCAGCTGCGACCTCTACGCAACCAACGTTCGAATCCTTTAGCCCAATATCAGCAGAACAATTTCTCAAACTTCTATCTGCCAGCAAACCATCTGGATCACCACTGGACCCTTGCCCAGCCACAACCCTTAAAGAAATGTTTGCTTCCACCTGCACAGGAGAACACGCAAGATCTATCATAAATGCCTCCCTTTCTTCCGGTATCTTTCCCGATGCATTCAAAATGGTGCACGTCAAACCTCTAATTAAAAAACCTTTGCTCGACCCTCTCGAGCCCAAAAACTACTGCCACATTTCAAACACCAGGTTCCTTGCCAAACTCATTGACCGAACCGCCTACTCTCAACTAAATGCCTTTGTCAAAGCCAACAATCTCCTAGACCCCACCCAATCAGGTTTCAGAACACGTCACGGAACTGAAACCACCCTAACCTCGATCTGGGATGACCTTAAAATGACAGCAGACTCCGCGGGATGCGCAGCACTAATCCTTCTCGACCTATCAGCCGCCTTTGACATGATCAATCACTCAATCCTCCTAGACCGCCTCCACTCCCTAGGAATTCGTAAAACCGCTCTTAAATGGATAGCTTCATTCCTCAAAGACAGGCACCAAATAACAACACTCTCCAGCTTTACCTCCCAAGCCCGACCAGTCGACACGGGAGTCCCACAAGGAGCATGTCTATCCGCCCTCCTGTTCAATCTCTACCTGATCACCCTCCCACCAATAATTTGTTCACACAACATCCTGTGTTACAACTACGCCGACGACACCCAACTAATTCTAAAACTCCTGAACTCGAAACCCAACTCCCGACCTGACCTGGCATCCTGCCTCCTTAACATAGAACTCAGGATGACCCAAAGCCACCTCTTGTTAAACCCCTCCAAAACAGAAATCATGGTTTGCGGCAACTCCGATCTTCTTCCGCACCCACTACCCTGGCCATCCACCATGGGCAACTCACCGAAACCCTCCAACTCAGTGAAAAATCTTGGATGCACCCTGGACTCTGACCTAACAATCTCGCGCCAAGTCAACAATGTCTCAAAGTCCTGCCACTACCACCTTAAAACCCTTAGGCGCATCTTTCCATATCTCTCATTTCCCAACAGACTATCCGCGGTCCAATCAATCGTTATATCAAGACTGGACTACGCAAACCCCCTATACCTCGCAATCCATGCCTACCAACTGAATAAACTCCAAAGGGCACAAAACGCGGTGGCCAAAATGCTACTTGCGCTCGGTCCAAGAGACCATGTCTCCCCAGCCCTTAAAACACTGCACTGGCTTCCTGTAGCCCGTAGGGTGGCTTTCAAAACCTTATGCCTCTCCCATCGAGCACTGCATAAAACTGGACCTCAATATCTTCAAGACAAGCTAATACCTTATCATCCCACTCGCACCATAAGATCAAGCTCAGCTGTCCTCCTAGTAATTCCTAAGACAAACCCAGTCAGGTTAGGCGGATCATCATTCTCAGCCCTGGCCCCAACCCTGTGGAACTCGCTCCCACCCCACATCCGCCTAACTGAGGATTTAACGTCCTTCCGCAAACTACTGAAAACCTGGTTCTTCCCCTAAAACCAACCGGTTTTCCAAACTAACAGCATCACAATGACACCGACCCAACAAACTACCTGATGCAAGAAATTGACAGCTAATAAACTTGAATGAAAACTAGAAAGACAAACAGAACTAAACGAGTAATGTAGATCAAAACAGTGAAGTGGATAATTTGAACAAATAATTGGGAAAGTAAGGAGATCTAAACTGATGAAATGGACATAATGAATGAGGAGGGAACGTAGTGAATGACATGGATGAAATAATTAGAATGGATGAAGCGTATAGAACAGATGAATGCACTAAGTGGAAGAGTGCATGAGTGGAAGAACAGACGACTAGAAAGATCAAATGAGTATGGAGATCAGATGAGTGTATAGAATAGATGAACATACTAAAGCCAATGAGTGTGTAGAGTGGTTGGGTGTGTAGAGCGGACGAGCGTGTAGAGTTGATGAGTATGTGTAGAGTTGATGAGTACGTAAATACAGAGAAGTGAATAGAACGCAGGAGGGCGTAGAACTGTTGACTATACTGAACGGACAAACGTGTAGACCGGATGAACGTTTAGACCAGATGAACATGTAAGAGCGAACGAGTGGATGAATGTGGAGAGCGGATGAGTGCAGAGAGCGGATGAATGTGTAGAGCGGATGACTATGGGGAGCGGATGAGTGTATAGAGTGACTGAGTATGGAGAGTGGGTGAGTGTGGAGAGTGGGTGAGTGTGGGGAGCGGCTGAGTGTAGAGAGCGGCTGAGTGTGGAGAGCGGCTCAGTGGGGGGAACGGATGAGTATGGGGTGCGGATGAGTGTGGAGAGTGGATGAGTGTGGAGAGCGGATGGGTATGTAGAGCGGATGAGTGTGTTGAACGGATGAGTACATAGAGCGGATGAGTAGTACGTAGAGCGGACGAGTAGTACGTTGAGCGGATGAGTATGTGGACCGGATGAATGTGTAGATTGATGAGCGTGTAGATCAGATGAGCGTACAGAGCGGATGAGCGTACGGAACGGATGAGTTCACAGAGCGGATGAGAATACAGAGCGGATGAGTATACAGAGCGGATGAGTGCATAGGCAGACAGGTGTACATGCGCGGGGTAGACAGGAGTGCATGCGCGGGGAAGACAGGAGCGCATGCGTATGGACTACATGAGTGCATGCGTGGGGCACACTGGAGAATGAGGGATAGACTAGAGCACGCAAGGTAGACTAGAGTGCATGAGTGTGTCGAGCAGACAGGAGTGTGTAGGGCAATCTTGAACGCCTGAAATGAATAAAAATGCATAGAACGGACCTGATCGCATAGAATTGCATGATGTACATAATATGCTTTGGAATGCAGGGAACATTTGAAAGAGCATATATCATACCACACCCCACGCTTACTCTCTTCTTTACACCACCACTCAACTAGAACACAGAGATACTTTGACACCATTCGGTATAACTGTTCTCATATCAACATCTCCCGCTCACTCCCCATCACTCTAAGTAAACACTGCTGGTTTCACCCCCCCCAGCCAGGCGTTCTCCTCAGGCCTAACGCAGCCACACTCGGTCTGGATAAATCCTGCCAGAGCGAACAAATGCTACTGATCACTCAACCCCCACACCTACCGCTAAGAAGCAGCTACCACACGAATTCCGCACCAGCTGCACACATACCTGGTGCGCACACGCACCTTTGGACTCTCTCTACTGACCCCAACTTTGGTTCCCAAGGGCGTTCAACCTACCAGCGCCTTCAGACCATACCAATGGTATATAAGGTGCTATATAAATGCAAAATAACATAACATAACATACCATATGTAACGTTATGTTGTGTTACTGGAATTTGTGCCAACCATTGCTGCCCTTTGCATGGTTTTTCAGACACTCTGATAGATCGGAAAGTGGGTGGTAGGTTAATTTAGTGGGTGAGTGCGGATGCTGCTAGCAACCAATTGGACCAAACTAGTTTACAGGCACGTCATCACAAAAGGTACTAATGCCCTGTCTGGTTTAAATCTATTCATGATTGCCCCTTTTACAGAGCCTGATGCAGATGACTATTAACACCACCTTGGTTTGAAGTCTCCATGACAATGTTTTTGAGATACATTGTGCTCGTGACTCATGCACACGCCAGTCTGCACCAGTTTTCCACCCTGATTTTCCTAAATTTGGTAACATATGTATTAAAGCTCTGACAAGGTTGCTGGGGACAGCTTCCACATGTGCAATTCTCTGATTTCCAGACACTATATATTTATGCTTAGCAGTCTCACAGTTTGTGTCATCCTACTGTTGTATTTAGTGATGACTCCATGAGAAATGTTATAATTCACAAACGGTTTTAATGTGTAGGAATTTTGTTGAAGTGTCTAGCGCCTATAGTTCTAAAATCCATCTGATCAAACAGTTAGAAGGCACTCAACCACTGCAGGATGAATACCATATCAACGATCTCTGTTTATCCAGAACATTGCGTGCTGGTGTACCTTTTAACTTAATTTTGAATTTACACTCGAGCTTGTATTTGACAGTTGCTAAATCCCTTTTTGAAACTAGTGAGTGGGTGCGTCGGTATGTTCAAGCCCTTTGAAATACTTCTGACAACATAATCTTCAAACTGAAAGATGAAACGCTCATTCCGATTAGCCTGACAAGAAGAAATGTCTTCGTTTCCTAGCCATACACCACTTCGATGCCAATCACACCCTGCATGTAAACATGTTCATCTACTTTTTCCCCCTGTCATAGATACTATTCAAACTTATCACGCTCTGCACATGAAACTCTAAGCTGTACGATGACGATGCGTTCTGGCATCGTTTTAACACCTGCATGCCTATTTCTCGGAAGTGTCTGCACTGAGACAAAGCAGACCATCTTTTGTAAATGTGCTAAGCTAAGCATTACTATCGAAGCGCGGCCATAGAGAAATAATGTCCTCCTATTGAATACAATGAGCAATGAGCAAGCCTTACAGCACCCAATAGGGGCTACAAAAAAAAAAAAAAGAAAACAAACGCTTGCATTCCAAAAGACGGCAACCGATATTTTAATGTTAATGTTAAAGGTATTTGTACCGCGCGCTGTCACCACCGGAGTGGTCCCCAGGTGCTCTGGTGGATCTGAAAAAGACAGGTTGGGGGGGTTAGTAGGGTGTAGTGGGAATAGGATAGTGAGAGTTGTGATGTCTTTTTGGCAGCTTCAGTTCGGTTTGCACCGTTCACTGTGCTCGAGTGCGATTTTTGGTCTGTGCCGATTCCCATGTGCTGTGGTGTCAGGTTATGTGTTGTTTGTCTGTTGTTGCCATAGGGCTGAAGTACGTGTAGATTGGTGTGCAGAGAAGTGGTTATGTGGGTTTCTGTATGAGAAGTATGTGCGAAAATTTAGAGTTGGGTTATTTCTATCTTGATGTGACACAAGCCAAACTGCACAGTTCTATCTAGATGTGATGCATGCCAAACCACACAGTTCTATCCAGATGTGATGCATTCAAACTACACAGTTCTATCTAGATTTGATGCACGCCAAACTACACAGTTCTATTCAGACGTGACGCATGCAAAACTACACAGTTCTATCTAGATCCGACACACAACAAAACACATAGTTCTATCTAGACGTGATACATGCTAAATTACACAATTCTATTCAGCCATTATACATGCTAACCTACGCAGTTCTATCTATCTAGATGTGATACATGCAAAACTACACAGATCTATCCCACGCCGAACCACACAGTTCTATCCAGACGTGATGCATGCTAAACTACACAGTTCTAGCTAGATGTGACACATGCTAAACTACACAGTTCTATCTAGACGTGATACATGCTAAAATACACAGTTCTATCCAGGCCTGACGCATGCTAAAATACACAGTTTTATCTAGATGGGATGCACAACAAACCACCTAGTTCGATCCAGACGAGATAAATGCTAAACTGCACAGTTCTATCTAGATGTGACCCATGCTAAACTACACAGGTCTATCCTGTCATTACGCATGCTAAACTACACAGTTCTATCTAGATGTGATGCATGCTATACTACACAGTTCTATCCCGACATGACGCATGCTAAACTACACATGCCGCCAAACCACACAGTTCTTTTCAGACGTGATACATGCTTAACTATACAGTTCCATCTAGATGTGACAAATGCTAAACTACATAGTTCTTCCTAAGTGTGATGCACACCTAACCACACAGTTCTATCTAGATGTGATGCACGCCAAACCACACAGTTCTATCCAGACGTGATGCATGCTAAACTACACAGTTCTATCTAGATGTGATGCACGCCAAACTACACAGTTCTATTCAGACCTGACGCATGCTAAATTACACAGTTCTATCCAGCCATTATACATGCTAACCAACGCAGTTCTATCTAGATGTGACACATGCTAAACTATACAGATCAATCCCAATGTAATCAGGACAAACCACACAGTTCTATCCAGATGTGATGCATGCTAAACTACCCAGTTCTAGCTAGATGTGACGCATGCTAAACTACACAGTTCTATCTTGACATGATACATGATAAACTACACAATTCTATCCAGACCTGACACATGCTAAACTACACAGTTTTATCTAGATGGGACGCACAACAAACCACATATTTTGATCCAGACGTGATACATGCTAAACTACACAGTTCTATCTAGATGTGACCCATGCTAAACTACACAGGTTTATCCTGTCATTACGCATGCTAAACTACACATGCCACCAAACCACACAGTTTTATTCAGACGTGATACATGCTAAACTATACAGTTCTATCCAGATGTGACATATGCTAAACTACATTGTTCTTCCTAAGTGTGATGCACGCCTAACCACACAGCTCTATCAAGATGCAATGCACGCCAAACCACATAGTTCTAGCCAGACGTGATGCATGCTAAACTACACATTTCTATCTAGATGCAACGCGTACCAAACCACACATTCTACCCAGACGTGATGCATATACAAAAGTTAATTCCATCTGACCTAATTTCAGAATCTTTGCAAACAAGCAAGTGCTATTTTGCACAATACTACCACTTGGCATTTTCGTACCAGTGCTAATAATGTGCAAAATAGCACTGCACTGTTACGGAGTGTGCATAATTTGATCCAGGTCTCTGTAGGTCTAACTTCTTAATGCCAGGCCCCAGTGACCATTTATATTTACTCCAGAACCAACAGCAAACACTTTTTTGTGATTCTGTTGGCAGTTTGATTTGGTTTGTATGCGTAGTGGGCAATTGTGAATGAACTTGAGAGATGGCATACATAATGTTTTTTGAAACATCTGTCCAAATATAGAGATGCTGTAAGGGATATATTGGGTTGCCTGGGATTGGTTAACCTCCCATGGTTCAGCAATATTAGAGATTGTTTGGGGCTATTTAACATGGAAGATTTATAGCGAAAAATATGAATGACATAGGGCCTCATTCGGGCACCGTGAAGGACATTGGTGCCGGTAATCCCTTTGCGCCCTACTACGAGTTCCCTTAGCGGGTCCCATCCTTAACGCCTGGCTTTACCAGGTGTTAAGGATGGGACCTGCTAAGGGAAATCAGAGCCAATAACGGTACCACAAACTGTGGTACCGCTATTAGCTACTTCCCCCTTCCCATTGAGCCCTATGGGGGCTGAAATGGGAATGGGGAATGGTTTGGTGAATGGCCAAGGTCGGACTGGACCGGTAATTCCCCATCTCACCAAACTGGACACAGTACCGGTATGGGAGGTAGTCATGGTGCAAATAACGCCATGACTACCTCCATACTCGGAATGAGGCCCCTAGTAAACATTTTGTCATTAAAGCGCATCATGAGTAGTCAATGAATAAGAAGACTGACAGTTGGAAATTAAGCAGGAATATGGGCTGGGGAATATGTACTATCGATTCAAATTCCTTATGCCAAATGCTTTTTTCGTAAAAGGATTTGGCATAAGGAATTTGAATCGATAGTACATATTCCTCCATACAATATTCCTGCTTAATTTCCAAGTAGGACAATCCTGTCAATAACTTCAGACAACTGTCAATCTTCTTCTTCACCGACTACTCATGAGGTGCTACTGAAAACCTTATTCATAACGTTATACATAACCATATTATTGGTACAACTTGATAGTTTACTTTAATATGTTTTCCATAACGTTTTAAATATGGGTCAAACTGTTTGCCAGTAGAAAGACATCTCAGAAACATACCTTTTTTGTGGCAATAGCAAACACATTTTCAATGTTCATGACCAGCTTACACATACATTCGTCAAACGAATTTAAAAACATCTAAACAATTATGGAATAAGTAATTTGAATAGCACAGAAGAGCCTGTGCAAGAGTACAAATGTTCCTACATTTCCAGTCTCTAATTTGATCTATCAGGCCTGGTTTAGGAGAACTGGATATTTAAAACTTTAAGGAAACATATTCAAATAAACGTTATCAATTTGAATCAATAATATGATTATGTATAACGTTATGAATAACTTCTTAAGTAGCTTGTTGATGGTATGTTATCTTGTCTGATTTAAGTTATTAATCAAATTGCTTTTAGTATATATCTATATGCTTTTATGATTATTAATTTAATCATGGTTGAACACTGATGTCTATGCATTCATCGGTATGGCGTTACAAATGCCATATCATATCATATCATATCATTCATATAGTGTTGCTCTGATGTTTCTCTGTGGATAAATAAAGCGATATTCATTTAATTTCTTTTTTGCAGAAAGACATTAGAGTCATTCACTCCCAACGGTTTAAGTATGGAAGTATTCTAACTACACACAAACAGACTTCCACATGTTTAGGCCTAAAATTGAATGGCGTCCCCTCCCAAAAATTAAACTGAAGCTCCGTGTCTGCATTGTTGAATAATGTTTGAGCTGAGGGGGCCTTCTCAACAGTAAGGTAGCCAATGTGATAGCAATGTTACAAAACGTGCACACTCAATGATTTAGCAAGATGCTCATTATTTAAGGAAAGGCGCATGAATGCGAGGATTTCAAAGACACATCTATAACAGAGGAATACAAATAAATATGTAGACATTAGAAAGCCAAAATATATTTTAGTTTTTTGACATTTTGACACAACAAAAGAAATGAAACTTTAACATATGTATAACCATTCCATCAAGGTCTAACGGTTCTAGCACATGCTCCAGGCGAATCACAGCCAGAGACCCGCCACACTCTGTGGCAGGTTTTCGAAACAGGGTAGGAACTCTGTGGTTCAGTAAATCGAGAGTTTAGGCAATATAGGTACTGGAGTCGGATGGCACAGCTGCACTTGTGCTTCCCTGTGCAAATCAGATTACCTGCAGACTTCCCATGATGCATTTGATGTGTTTCATCTGTCTGTATGATTTGGAAATTCAGCACAAGAACGTTTGAATCTGTGAGGAGTGAACCTTTCTCAGCAAGCAAACCTGCATCAGATCCTCACATTGTAACAGTTGAACCATACCTATCAAAAAGAGACTGAAGTTGACCCAAGAGATCAAGATGTGTGTGATCCATATGGTACAGTCTCAGAGAATATCGCTTCATGACTGAGTGTATACCTAGATGTGCACCATCCTTCATTCCTTCATTCCACACAGCTATTATGAAGTCCAAGGCCAGACAAGCCAGATAATAACCCCAGGTCAAAGCATATGAGTGGGATACGAGGAGGTTAGACCAGGATTGGCACCGGGTATGATGAACTGTGATTCAGAGAGTAGAGGAATGTATTAAAAGGTGATTGCAGAAACTTGAAATCCTTGTGATTGCCCAATCTAGGTTCAACTGGTGCAATACATAATGCTTCAATTCCAGCTTCTGTTTCTAAAGTGCCACCCCAACATCTGTTCGCAGACTAAGCCTTGGTGAGCAGAGTTCGGAGTTGAAGGAGCAGGGTGATGTAAATTCAAGGGAGTTGCAGACCTTGTTGAATGTCAAGAGGAGGAACATATGTCATGGCATACTTGCTTGAACCTTAGTGCTAAACTCACAGGGGACTCTCAATATCTATAAAAAAAGACCATAATATGTAGTCCTTCAGGGGGCATTCCACTCACAGAACTGACTCCTCCTGTCCTGCTCCAGTCTCTGATAACCTTCAGAAACTGATGGACTTGATGCGTAGGAAGTGGACAGCACATCAAAACAATGAGCATAATCAACAAGGGTCCTCGCATTTCCTCTGGCTTTTCTATCCTCTATGTTCCTTATGAGATGAAATCTGTATTAGAATTGTAAGCAACTATTATCCAACTGATGGACTTCGATATCTCATTCACCTACATTGGTAGATATTTCCACAACATTCGGGGGCCCAGAAAGCCAAGAATGTGGATACAAACGAAAGGGGATTTGTGCTTAGAATAGAATAATCATAGAAGGAATTCTCCAGTAAATTAGATCTCCTGAATCTCCTGAGAAAAATGGATTTTACAAATAGGAGTCAAATTTGAAAAAGATACTTCAGATCAAAGGGGTACTGAAATGGATCTCTTGAGATCTAAGAGAGCTTATGGTCAGCCTTCTGATCCTGTGGACCTTGCTGGTCCACTGGATCAAAACGGCTTTTGGCTAGCTAAAGAGCTGACAGGACCCCTCAATTGATATAGTGGAAGAGGCAGAAATATGGTGGTTATTTTAATCAATATTAAGCAATGAGCAACTGTTAATAGATTGGGAGATAGATAAACTCTATAGACTGAAAAGGTTTCATTCTTATCACTTGATCAATGCCTACGTCTTAGATCTTTTGTGGGGCATTAGAGGACTACATTAGTACACTCCAGGCTTCCAGAGGCGATGCACAATATTTGAGTTCCATAGGCTTATAAAATAAAATCAAGAATCACATTTTGACTTGCTCAACAGGAAAGGGAGTACTAGCCAAGTTAGGTTGAACTGGGACCCAAATGGCTATATTTTGATAGAAATGGATATGCACCATCCCTTTTTGTTCTATAAGGTTCCTATTGTCAGGCACAGCATTAGAGCCATTTATGAGATTGCAATTGCAATTTAAGGCACTTTAGATATATACCATATGCAGTTTTATATGGAGCAGGCTCCTTTTGGGTAGGTCAGGTACCAGATGTCTTTAAAGAGACAGGTGGCAGCAGCACTTTAACAGGGGTACAGAACACAGTGACATGCGTTAGGAAACAAACAGAGGGAGGTTTAGGTTCTGGGTCTTTTAAACATGTTTCTTATGTTATGCTCCATATTCATCAATTTGTATGGTGAAGAGGAGGAGCGGTATGCAACTTGCATTTCCACCACTTTCCTTCCTCTGTGCCATACAAATGCTCCAGCAAGTTATGGAAGCGGCTCAAGACCCTGCTCTTCTCTTTATGCTTCCCTCTCGCCTTTCTGTGCTAAATCCCCATTCTGTTTGCTGTGACTGGTGGCCTGGTCCTTTATGAGTCTTACAAGGCACCAGGCCCTCCTCGTCCAGTCTGTTACAGCACCTGCCCAACCTTGCACTGCCTTTCCTGGCCCCCTGCCTGACCAGCCTGGATTGTTTGGCGCCCCCCCTGAGTCCTGTCCACCCCCCTTCCCTGGACTATTGGGTGTTCCCAGTCATCTCTGCAGGGGCATTCTACCTTTCCTTACCTTCCCCCAGAAGCTCAATGTCTCCAGAGCACTGGTTCTCTCTAGGCTTGACTAATATAATAGCCTCTTCCTCAACCTTCCTATTTCTTCCATTCACCCTCTCCAACTAATTCAGAATAGGACTGCAAGAAATATCTTTGGCCTGAAGCCAAGGAACCACATATTACCAGCACTACAATCTTTCCACTGGCTACTGGTGACTGCAAGGATGAAATTCAAAACCCTTTGCATCACCCACAAGGCTGTCTGGGGCCTGGGAACTCTGTACATCCAGCTTTCTCTCCTGTATTACCTCCCAGCCAGAATCCTTCGGTCTTCTGCCGCCAACTCTCTGCAGGTCAAACGTGTCCCAAAGCAGAGAGTGGGAGGTATATATCTCTCTCCTCGGCTGGCACCTCCCTATGGAACAGCCTCCCCAGATTTTAGCCAGATCTTCTTAAGTTCGGGAAACTTCTCAAGACCTTTCTTTTCTCCTCTTACTTCCCTCTCACCCTCCTGTGCTAAATCCTTCACCTGCCGCTGTGACTGGGGCCTGGTCCCTTCAGAGTCTTACTGGGAACAGACCAACCCCCCGCCAGTACCTCCCAGCATCCTTTGCCAGCACTTGTCTGCAGGCTCCCTTTTCTGGACTATCCCAACCTAGTCCCCCGGCCACTGCACTCTTCCTCCTCTCCCTCCTGTTTCCCCTGGCCCTTGCTGCCTTGGCCTGACCAGCACTTGCCTGTCCCCACCTGTAGAGGCACCCCACTCCTGCACTTCTCACACTACCCCCACCCTCTTGCAATTATCACCTTTGTTCAAGGACTTGCACAGTAAGATTTTCACAAGGCCAATATAACAATTTATTTGTTCTTTGTTGTATTCTTTTGATTCCCATGTCCTTCCACCCCCCTTGTCTTGTAGCACCTGGAAACACCTGTGTATAGGTGCTACACAAACGCCCAATACATTAAAATGAATCCCCCCATAGCATTTGCCCTCTAGGCTCCCCATTGCACTTGCCTATCGCCAGGCCCTCCTGCCCCCCTTTCCTCCTGCACCTCTTGCTGCTGCATTTGCAGGATCCAAATGTCACAAGGCCTAGTAGGACCGTTATTGTTTTTATTCCCCCCCCTCTTCTGTCTTGTGGCACCTGGAAACACATTGTGTATAGGCACCATATACATATGCAATACATAAAATAAAATAAATCACATGGGCTGCGTGCCATGATTAATTGATTTATTCAGAGATTGAAACCATATTTCATTATGGGACAATGAAAATGAATTTGTTTGAGGTGACACACATTTTTGTTGATTCGTTTTGGAACAAGATCTACAAGTGGAATACATTTTCCCAATCTCAGGATGGCCTTATCAGCTTCCATGCAACCTATAATATGAATATATTGAGCATGGAAGTCCGAAATTCGCAGGATGTTCTGAGTGATAGAATGACTGGGAAGTAGCATGCTTTAGTTTACAGTATGGTTGTGCTTTTTATTATTTGGCAAGCCTAACCATATGAATATAGTTCCCGATTCGAATGTTGTTGACAATTCAGTCTAGAAAAAGCCTGCCTGGAGCCTTGATCAAAATAATTTGTGATATTCTAGAGCACACCAATCGGGGAATTAGGTGGAGCACTCCTAAATTACAAAAATTATAATTTTTCAATTAAAGATAGAGAAACAGTCTTGGTAATTTTTAGGTGCAGGGGAGGAAAAGTGGCCCTGGCACAGAGCCAACACAATACAACAGCACAAAGAAAAGAGGATCCGTAAGTGGAATCCTCCCGTCCCCTGCACACCTTACAATCCCGTCCAAGGGCGGTTAAAACATTTTTCAATTAAACTTATGTTAATACAAGTTTGTTAAATCTGTACATTCAGAAAAAGAAGGCTATACATATAACTGTAAAGAAGTATTTAATGGTAAAGGAAGCAAAACAAATAGGCCAAAAAATATGCAGTTCAATTTAGAAATGGCTGACGTGTTTCGAGAAAGACAATCTCTTCTTCCAGAGCCAGGTGATAATTCTGAACTGCAATATAGAAATAAATGAAAGAGGCAATAAGGCATAAGCCAATGTAAGTACAGATAGATGCATATTATCACATAAGTTCAAACACATCAACTATTATACTTTCTTCAAATGTTGCTGTAAAAAGATCTTTAACACACTAGATCGTTATCCGAAGTCACTGATCATCACGTGTTAACAACATCCCTAGTTAGGGTGCTGTGTGATTCAAGTGAGGATTTAACCCAAATTCCAACTCACAAAATAATAGTCTTTGCAAAATTCTGGTCTCTCACCCATAGTGGTTCTGGCATTGTAGAATCTAGATAAATGTAGTGGATAAAGTGAGAATGGAGCCGGGCACTCACCAATCTAAGATGCAAAAAATAGACGCAAGTGTATGTCTATTTAAAGTTCCATAAGTTGGTGACAATATTTCATGGGCAATGCGGAAAAAAGTCTATCCTGAAATAAAATGGTGAACTCAGATGAGGAAAACACAGAACATCCGTGCGGTGGCTGAGGTTAGGGATCCTCTGTTCTAGAGCACACCCTCATAAATGTCATTGTGGGGTTAGAATTATTGACATATTATAATTCATAACTGTAAACCTCTGTTACTGTTGTGATGGTTCAACACTGAAAGTACATCTATTTCTAGAGAAGCACACTGTTACTGTATTGTTCCAAAAAACACCCAACATGCTGAAAGCCCAAAGAATGCAAATGGAGGAATGGGATGCTACTAAGAACCTTGCAGTGGAAGACAGTTGCAGAATGGGCTTCTCTTTGGAAGACTAACACATGTTCTTGCATGTCCTAAATAACTCTGCTCAATGTGGACTGTAATATTTTAGCTAAAATAATACCAGCCTGGTTGTCCAGTTTACATTGATTTGTTGAGAGAGGAGCAGCACACCATTATCCCAAGAGCACTGTGTTGCAAATAATAGTTGGTTTAGCATGATATCATGATCCTCATGTTTCTCTCAGCAACCAGGAGGTGAAGCAATCTAGCATACAAGGCAGCTGTGTAGATAGACCTTCCTTTTCTAAATGAATATATCATTTTGTGAGGCGATCCATCCAAATCAACTTTGACTACACAGCGGGCATTTGCTTATGAGATCATCCTGTCAAGCCCAAACATTCACGTAGTGAGGTGTAAAACAGTAAATCCTGCTCCCTTTGTTCATGAATCAAACACGGGAAAAGACTTTGCCAGACATGACTGTGTGACATTTGAAGGGGAGGAAAACAGGATCCCAAAAGTGAGGGACAGCCCAATTGAAGGGCTTAGGGGGTGCTTTTCATTGATGGGTCACCAACTATTGAACAGGGAACTGGTTTGAGGTATACTGGGGAAAAAGTTGTCAGCTTAGGAGATGAAGTCTATGAGGTATTGGTGCAAAAGAATTGCCCAACTATTAGGCTCAAACAGCAGATCCGGCCTCAGTTTACTGAGGGGCTTCTAGCATTCTGATCCGGCCTACGTCACCACTACGGTTGGAAGAGAAGGGGATTTAGGATGCTGATGGGTGCCCAGAACAGCATGTAGCACTGCTACTTTATGGGAGTGTTGAAATACACCACCCATATTAACAACACAAACAAGGTCTTACTCAGTAACGCTTCCGCAAAGGCTGTGGCCGAGCAAGCAGTGTATTTCCCTCTGACAAATGTTTCTGAGTACACTGTGGTAGCGTAGAGCAGAGAACAGCTGTCAGACTCTTACAATTCCTTACCAATTGCACAACTGATTGAGATGCAGGGCTGGGCCCCACTGGAAGAGAAGGATCGATGGTGGAAGATTGGATGTAAGCAGTCCCCTACAGATGTATTCTGTGGACAAGAAACTTTGGGTGAAGGGTTTATGCCACACCAGTTGCTGCTGGTCACTTTGACCAGCTGCATCATCCATCCCATGTATCAAAATAACATATCACTGCAGATATACAGGAGGACTGGTTTGCCCCCAATCTGCAAGAGGCACTAACTACAATGGTTATTTACTGCACCTCATGTCAAAATGACAGTACTGACCTCACCTTAAGAACCATCCAAGGAACCCTGCCCCGGCCTACTGGGCCATTCCGCGAATTACAAATAGACTACACGGACATTGGGGGAAAGGTGTAACAGGTCCTGCTACATAACAGTGAGTGTTTGTCCTCCCACGATAGGTGGAGGCTGGTCCTTGTGCACAGATGCTAACTATGCAGTCAAGTTTTTGGTCAGAGAGCTTTTCCCTCGTTGGAGCATGCGCAATGTACTAAGGTCTGAGAATGGCAAACAATTTTTTAAAGTGCTCTTTTAAAGAAATCACGGCATTTCTGAGCTTCAAGCATTGGGCATGCACAATTTACCACTCCCAGGCCAAAGGGGTTGTGTAGAGGATCAATAGTCTCTTAAAAAGCATAGTGTCCAAGGTCTGTACCACTTTAAGGAAGAACTGGGTGCACTGCTTGCTCCTTGCTCTGCTTAGCATGTGCATGCAGCCCTGTAAGGATCACCATGTATCGCCCAATGAGGTGGTGATGCGGCAGTGTACGCACACACCCCTATCTGCAATCAGGAGAGCATCTCATGCTCACAGGGCTGTGCCTGTTCTAGGGGTAAGAATTTGGAAGTTAGTTGTGTGCCTTAACAAATGCAATAAAATATATCTCTCAACAGATAGCTCCATTGAGGACTGAAGAGACAACCACCGCTCTATCTGATACTACACCGTCAACTCCTCTCCAGCTTTCCACTGGCGACCTTTTGTACATAAAGAAATGTGTCTACCGGTGGAGTGAGATTAGATATAAAAGCCCCTTTGAGGATGTTTATGCCAGTCCCCTTGCAGTAAAGGTTTGAGAGTTGTGGTATTGCTTGAACCCATCTAATGTTTGCAGAGCACCCCAAGCCACACCACCCGCCCAAGTTTAGTAAACATTAAAGGTGCAAATGAAGTAATGTATCCTGACCCTTTGATCTTATTAGTGTTCCTAAAGTAACATGCATATTGAGTGCTGGCTCATCCCGGTTGTTTTTTGTTTTTTTTAAGAATCTTACAACTGATCTACCTCCACAGTGAACAAATTGATGTTATGCATTATCTGCACAAAAAGTGTTTTCTTTCTCTCTCTCTCTCTCTCTCTCTCTCTCTCTCTCTCTCTCTCTCTCTCTCTCTCTCTCTCTCTCTCTTTCTCTCTCTCTCTCAGTTTTCCACCACGTATACCTGTGTTATGGACTGTGTAGCTGGTTAATTCACTATTTCTATGTTTGGACTAGGTATTGAGTTGAAGGAGGGGGCATCTTAGACCCCCCCCTCCTCTAATCATGTACTTCCTTGGTGGGCCCAGTCACGGCTGCTCTGGGTTGAGGGCCCCAGAGCACTTGCGTGGGAATGCCTCTGGAACCGTGACCCACCTCGAGACGTACCTCATAGCGGTGTAGAATTAGAGATAGATATGACTCCATTTTGTAAAACCCCAACTCCATTTTGTAATGATATAACAATCGTATGATTCCAAAGCAAGCCTGCAGCTCTCCTAGCCAGGCGCACACTGTGAGCTAGTGCCCCCCGTACCTCCTCCCCTGTTCGCCATCCTTGCAATCGTTCAGTTCCCTTGAGAAGACTGTCTGTGAGATTGCAACAAAATATACACTGTATCTTCTGCCTTCCGTCTTACTTCACTAACCCAGATACAGCCCTGAGCAGGGGGCAGGGCAGAAGTTATTCATCTCCATAAACCCAACTGACACCCTCACAGACCCTGGCAATAAAAACATGATGCCCCTGAATAAAGTCAACAGACAAGAATGACCCCTGAAGCTTTGATCCATTACGATTGTAACTTAGACAGAGCCAGTACACATCGTGCAAACAGACTTATGTAAATCTTACGTGGGCCAACGTGAACATGAGTAGACAATATAATATGTAGGTTTAACCAGAAATGTTCATGTTGAACCTTAATGAGGAGAGTGTAACATATACTAATACAGGATATAAGAGTGCTCATGGAAACAACATATGACAATGCAATGTGTACCAATATGACCTTATGCACACCAGCACAGAGCTACCTCATGTCCATTAACCTATGAGCTTAAATGTAAATATATGCACATACAGTGCTCAAGAATAATGTAGTAGCGGATCCTTTCCAGCGAGCCATAACCTTTGTCTATTTTCGCATATAGACCACAAGTTATGAATCACCCTGCTCCCTCGTATATGTAAAAAGATAAACATCGAACTAAGTATGTGTTTTGTGAACTTTGATGTTTCTTTTTGTGACAGCAAGTATGATGAGTTAAAAGGGTAATACAGTGTGTTTTAACCTAGTATAATGTAAGTGTAATTCAGCAAGCCATGTGCAAAAGCCTGCATGTACAATTGCGTTTTAAATAGCCCTGTCACATAATGCAACAGATAACCAACTTACAAGAAGGCCTTAACTCTCCCATGCCATCAGAGTGTCAAAAGAGGTCAGCAAACAAGTTAATGGTATTTGGACACTTGATCGCTGAACTCACAATGAAAATGTAGATCCATGATGATATGTGCCTTTTTGTGACCTAGCCCTTTTCAGTTATATATTCAACATCTCCTTTGTTGTTACCAGATGGACACCCTAAACCCTACTATGACCCCAAGGACTCTATCCCTTAGTCAGTATATCCTGAATTGTCTAAACAAATCCTATATAGTATTTCACAAATGAAGCCGGATCTATGACCAGTAATAAATAAGGTACCCTTGAACCATGTTTTGCAAGCATTAAGATACAGGCCTCTGAGGTCACCAGACGAACAAATAATTGCAGCGAATGAATGGGAATGTGTGGCCACAAGGGCAAATGTTACATGACTCCAACAATACAAGGAATTCAAATCTCAACACGGCGTGCCAGCCTGATGAGCCCAGCTGACCGATTGACCTGGGACAACACGGCATCTCACCATGTGCCTCTATACCAACCAAGTTCGCCAAACCCTATGGCACCTATAGGTGACCACTCTTAGTGTCCAATCCTGATTGACTCTGTGCCCCTTAGGCCTCCCCTCTCCTGGATGACGAAAAAGCTGTATAAAAATGAGTTGTAACATGTTTTCTACAGAGCGCTCTCGGCGTGAGCAGAGTAGATTCTGCTTGCCCTATTTTAGATAAAAAAATGTCTTTGCCACTAGCACTTGGTCTTGGTCTCATTCCCTCTTCGGAGGTGTCCTTATTGACGCCATTGGGAGGTTTAATTGTATTTTGGGGGTCTCTCACTTTCATTGGTGACCCCGCTGTGATAGCGTTCTTTTCCATCCTTCTGACACAAGTGCTTTGACCCAGAGTGCGCTCCCTCAAGAACTACCCGCCAACGGCAACCGGTACACCTAGACGTGCGCACGCAGTAGGGCGAGCGGGTACGGGATTCCTCTTAACAAAACCCAAACGTACCACTCGCCGGAGCCGGGCGTGGTCTTTGATTGAGGAGTGGCGCACTGACCGATCGGGTCCAGAGGGTCTCGGATGAAGACGGACATGTGAGTATCAAGTGTGGGTGGAACTGAAAGGTGGGTGAGAGTCAGATTAGAGGGTATTGGGACAGATTACATACATTTGGAGGAAAGGGTGGTGAAACATAGAGTATAGGAGAGAAGAGTCCTGGGGTCGGGAACTATTCCTTTTTTCCTCTATATTCCAATCTATTTCTTCTCTATCGCATATAGCCATTAGGACGGTGATGGAAAATAAGGTGTGAAGGGGTTAAGGGATCCTATCTCCGTTGGGGGGTGGAATGCAGCGCCGCATAGTGCTATCTTGACCAGTACAGGATATATGAGTATGGGAAATATAAGGTAAAAGTATAACGTAGCGGTCACAAAGGAGGACCCGGAGTAGTCTTAGAAATGCTTCTTTCCAACTGTATCTTATCTATCCTCTTTTCTCTCTCTCTTCCGGGTGGGCATGAACAAGTAGAGGAGAGGTGGGGAATCAAAAAGGGGGCAGCCAAGCAGGGCACCGGGGATATTTGGGACAATAAAGTGTAGTATGTGTCCTTTTCATTCTTGTTTGTGCAGTCTGTCATTTGTTGATTGTTTATGAAAATTAGTGTTGTTTATGTGGATAAGTATTAATGAAGAGGTTTTGACATTGCATGACGCGTGGTGTATTGACAGAGATGCTGTCTAGAAGTGTTAATAAGTAAGTGAACTATTTTGATTTGTAAGCAGGATTGCATAAGCGCGTTGAGCTCACAACACAAAAGGTGAACGAATATATATATATATATATATATATATATATATATATATATATATATATATATATATATATATATATATATATATGAATTGGGAATTGACTTACATTGAGACTTCCAAACAATGGGTGCAGAAACGCCATTTGCTCATATTTGTAAGACCCTACCGGGGTATGCTGATAAAATAAATAAGTACCACGACCAGTGGGTCGTGGAGCTGAAGGGAGAAGGAATGCCCCAGGTATGGCCACTAGGAGGGTCCTTTGATTGAACGGTACTAGACATGGTCGCCACTTGCTTGTTCATTAAATATAAGGGAAAACAGCTACAGAATAGATAGATTTGTGGCACCTGTTCGAGGAAGTGTTTCCAGAAAAATGTTATGAGAATAACACATCTCCCCTGATAACAGCTGGCAGTGAATGGCCAACCATGCAGAGTGAGGGAATGGTAGAGGCAACACACGTTTATCCTTTATTGTCAAAACCAGTGCCTGCAGAAGGATACAGTGATCCCGAATATGTAGCACTGCCCACAGCGCCCCCCACAATTAAACCATCCAACACAGCACCACCCACTTATGAGAGTCAGGGGACAATCAGACAGGTAAATACCCCTACAATCGATATCGACAAAATCATGCAGGATTTAGATTCACGATTAATGATGGCTTGCACTGAATTATCCCGTCTGAGGGCTATGGGTGAGCAAGGGGGGTCACTTACCCCCTGAGCGGAACGCGATGAGACGCCCCTGCCAAGTGTAGGGGCAGGGGAAGATGGATGGAAGAAAGGTGAGATACTATTTCGGATAAATGTCAGCCCCACACGAATCATAGAAATAAATGCAGCTGATAGTAAGCGTGAGTTAAAAGAGGGAGGGGTGGCGTAAAATCGGGAAGAGGAGTATTGGAGTGACTTAGAAGAACAAGAGGAAGAAGGAAGAAAGTTGGGAATTTCCACTGGTGGAACTGGGTCGGAAGAGGGATTGTCTGCCATAGAAGAATGGAGGGGAAGGCTAAGAAACAGTACCGGGCGCATGTCTGTGATTGGGAAGAAGGGGAGGAAGGTGAGTACTACGAAGAGAGGAAAAAGGTTACAGCTGCCACTGATACATAGGGGGGGAGGAAGGCCAAATTACATACCATGGGCTCAAATGGACAAGGCCAATTTACTCAAGCAGTTACCCCCACTGTCAGGAAGCACCAGCAAGTGGATATATGCATTTGAGAAACACACAGCAGGAGTGCCCTTGGTGGTGAGGGATGTTAAAAGCCTGCTGGTATCGGCAGTGGATGACCAAGCTAACAGGGTCTGGTTAAAGGTGGCATTTCCCGGAATAACGTTAGATTGTGACCACCATGGTGGGGCCTCGTTCAACGTCATGCGAGCACGTGTATGGGATGCATTTAGAGAAACATTCCCAGATTTACAGTCAGTGATGCAATGTACAATGAATGATGAGGAAGATGCAATGTCCTTCATTCTCCGGGTGCAGGATATGTGGAGGGTGGAAATGGGTACGACCTGGGATCAATCAACATCCCTGTTTTACTTCATTATAAAAAAGGGGGCTCCCGAAGGAAGTGCAGAAGGCCATTGATCAAATAGCCAGGATTGAAGCCAAGGGGTGGCCTGAAATTCAAAGCATTATAGTCCACCACTGTAAGAGGATCAAAGAAAAGGAAAAAGAGATAGCCCAGCGGTGGTTGGCAGACAAAGCTAAGTTAGTGCTAAGCAAACTGTTGAAGGTCAGTGCAGTAGCAGCAACCAGGCAACCAGCGTAGCAGGGAGGGAGCGAGAGGAGGAAGACGTCCAGACAGGAATGCCAATGCAAATGGTGGGGAATGGGACAGGTAACGGCCAAGAACAATGGTTTGGGGAAAATCAGTATTAGGGACCACAATGGCTATTGAGAGGGGGGAGGAGCAACAGAGGCGGATTCAGGGGGTCGAAAGGAGGAGGTACAGGGTATGGGGGGATGTGGGGGAGGGCAAGGACAGTGTTGAAATTGTGGGAGATGGGGACATTTTATGAGAGAATGTCGAAACAGGCCAAGTAACCCCTATCCAAGTGAACACCATATCGGACACCCCAACCCAGGAAGCCCCTACGGGCTACCAATGGACGGGAACAGGAGAGACAGCCAGCCTGATCCAAGAAACATGAGTGAGTGCTCAATACATGCACAGAACACATCACCACACTCCCAGTGCCACGACAATATTACCCCGTGCCCAATAATGCTTACGCTACAACAGTGAATGGCACGCCGACCACACCGTGTAGAGGGACAGCAATGGTACCAGGAAATGTTTTTGATGCAGAGGAACGCCCGTGGCATTCAGCATACGACACCCCACAGAGAGCACTTGTGTGTCCAGTCCTGTCGACGACCCGTAACGCAGCAGAGGAACCAGTGGTGGGACGGTGATAGGAAACAAGCAATTCATATTCATGGTGGATTCGGGAGCGGAAAAATCATGCCTCAAGGAAGGTAGGTTCCCGCTCTCTCATGAGACATTGGAAACACAGGGGTTCTCTAGGGTGGTGGTCGAGGTTCCATACACTGAAGAGCTAGACATAACGGTGGGGGTAAAACTATACATGTACCCCTGCTGTATTACAAATAGTCACCTATTAATTTACTGGGGAGAGATCTCCTCAGCAAACTCAACATGACTATTTCTTTCACTGAAAGAGGGATCATGTGCTCTATGCCAGGCATATGTGCAGTTCGTGCAATGCTAGTGATACATGCACAAGCGAATTTCCCTCAAACGCACTGCATACCCGTGAACCTGGACATGTTTATTCAGGGGCGGAGTTGAAAAATAAAGAGTGGGGAGTGCCATCAGAATTTGTCTTCCGTCCAATCACAGACCCAGAAATAGTGCCAGGATCCATAATATCATTAGACATACATGCAGTACAAGTGTCATCCCAAAAGATAACAGGGATAGCAATGGACATGCAGGGATGCCAGTGGAGAACAGTGCTGTGCATCGATGCCAATACGGCCCTGCGCGAGCTGACAGATGAGGAACTTTTCCACAATTCAGAAGATGACGGGGAATTGGTGATGGAAATTGCTATCCCTTTTGATGTTATGATCCAGAGAAGGGAAATAACATTACCCCTCATGGCAGTAATTAAAGCACCACCAGCATATGTTGAGGGATATATGTCCCAAGTGCCACAGCAGTTGTGGACCACAGGCCCACACGATGTAGGACTGCTACACTAAGTAATCCCGGTGAAGATCAAGCTCAAACAAGGGGCATTTCTACCCATGTCTAGGGAAGCAGAGGAAGGAATAAAAGACACGATTTTTGCACTGATGGCGCAAGTAATCATAGTACCATCCAATTCACCCTGCAACACTTGCATTTACCCAAGCAAGAAAGCTAAGGGAGGGGCATGGAGGATGATCCAAGACCTGCGCCCCCTCAATGACGTAGTACAAAAAGAGTTTCCTCTTGTCCTGAACCATGCCTCAATTTTATGCAGTATCCCGATTGAAGCCATTTACTTCACAGTAGTGGACCTGAAAAATGCTTTCTTCTCAATCCTGCTTGATCAAGGTTCATGGTACCTGACATCATTCACACTAGGGGGGAAAAGATACGAGCACTGTAGATTGCCACAGGGGTACTCGGAAAGCCCAAGTATATTTAACAGAATATTGCGTGAAGATCTTGGAAACATACACACAACCAGTCCCATAATTCAGTACCTCGATGATTTGTTAGTCTGCGGACGAAATGAAAATGAGTGCAGAAAGGATTCCATCATTCTCCTAATGCATCTTTCCCAAAAGGGGTATAAGGTGGACACGCAAAAACTGCAATATTGCCTGACTGAGGTACTATATCTAGGCCAGTTAATATCTTAAGATGGTAAAAGAATCATACCTGACAGAGCAGCGGTCATAAAAGCAGTAAAAGAGCCCAACACAGTAAAAGAGATGCAAATGTTTTTCAGTACGTGTAACTACTGCCGCGCATGGATACTGGATTACGCAGAATACACAAAGCCTTTTTTACAGGCGCTCAAGGATGCACAGCAGGAAAACACAACCCTGCACTGGACACAGGACATGCATATTGCTTTTAACAGTCTTAAAGAACTGATATCCATGGCCCCAGTCATTGCAACCTCTAATTATGAGCAGGAGTTTTACCTATTCTCACATTGTAATGGCACACTTATGAAAGCCGTACTGACACAAAAAAACATCTTTAGGTCACAAATCCCTGGTGTTCTACAGTGGAACTCTTGATGCAGTGATGCTGGGACACTTTGCATGCGAACAGGCTCTCACAGCCGCCGCATTGGTAATAGAAAAAGGTTCTACCATTGTGATGGGATGCTCTGTCACATTGTACGTAGAATACTCCTTGTTTGCCCCTTGAAAGATCTAAGAGTACCTTAACAACTCAAAGGGCCACAGCATACAAATTGATTATTTCCAGTGCAAACATTCATATAGTGCGGTGTAAAAGTGTAAACCCGGCCACATTCATTACTGAAGCTTGCACAGAAGAAGATATGCAACAGGACGACTGCGCCACATACACAGGCGTTGATGATAACACACCCAAAGCACACGAGAATGTACTGTCTGAAGGGGAAATATACATTGTGGATGGGTCCGCCTCCATAGATTTTGAGACGGCAGAAAAACACGTGGGAGCAGCAGTAGTGAGAGTAGAGGACGGGGCATTTGCGGTAATTGTGCAAAAAAGGCTAAAACCGCATTTTTCCGCCCAATCAGCAGAACTGGTAGCGCTCATCAAAGCGCTGCACACCGCAAGAGGGTGCATAGTAACAATTTATACAGACTCTGCCTATATGGCAACAACAGTACATGGAGGTCTAGCAAGATGGGGAGAACAGGGTTCAGGAGGGCAGATGGGTCCCCAGACCAGCATGCAACATTACTAGCGGAATTAATTGATGTGTTCCAAGAACCAGCATTCGTAGCAGTTGTGAAGTGTCAGGCCCATACGCGAGGTAATGGCATCATCTGATTGGGGAACGCGATAGCGGACGCAGCCGCAAAAGATGCCTCCTACTGCCAAAACCCCAAACAGGTGAGTATGTGTTACAGAAAGTAGTAGAAGACAAACAGCCAAATGGGTTCAACTCGTTACTAGTTTCCCAAATCATTGAGCTTCAGCAAGATGCGTCGAATGAGGAGAAGGACATGTGGGTGAAGAGAGCGTGTATTCAGTCAGCCACAAATTTACTATGGAGATAGAACAATACAGGTAAGGTAGTGATGCCATCAAAACTGTTAGGGATCGCATTCACACAATTACACTTCCCTGCCCACAATGCAAAACAACATATCATAGCAGATATACAAGAAAATTGGTCTGCCCCCGGGATACAGAAACAGGTAAACAAGCTGATAATAGAATGCATCACCTGCCAAACGTATAATTCAGACATGACATTACGAACCCTTAGGGGAACAGTGCCACGACCCGAAGGACCCTTCTGAGAAGTGCATATAGATTATGCAGATATGGGAGAATGCTGTAACGGGGCTCGATATTTAATTGTTGTTGTATGCCCCTTTTCCCGGTGGGCAGAAGCCGGTCCCTGCACACACCCAGACGCACGAAGCGCCACCAAATTTTAATGAGGGAGGTGTTTCCCCGCTGGGGCATCTGCGATGTCATATGCTCTGACAACGGAAAGCATTTTGTGAATGACATATTCAAATACATCACAGCGATGTTAGGGATAACCCACAAGCTCTGCAGGATTTATTATCCGCAATTGAATGGGATTGTAGAAAAGATGAACGGACTACTTAAGAGCAGATTGTCAAAATGATGCCACACCCTCAAGAAAAATTGGGTGTATTGTTTGCACCTTGCACTCTTTGAGATGAGAAACCAACCCAGCAAGGACCACCACCTGTCACCCCATGAGATTGTGACAGGAAGGAGGATGCACACGGCCCACTCTCCCCTGCGTAGGCGATCAAATGCACACCAAAGCGCGACAGTTCAAGGAGAAGATCTCAGAAAATTGACAAAAGCAGCCCGAGCTATAGCAAAACAACTAGCACCCCCATTCACACAGGTGAGTGCTACTGACACAATAACACCAGCTAAAGATAGCCCGAACTGCTAGATGATGACAGGTGACATGGTATATGTACGGAGTTTTGTGCGGAGGTGGAATGGACCAAGGTTCCATGGCCCATATAAGGTAATATACTGCACACCAACCGCAGTTAAGGTCCAAGGCTTAAGGTACTGGATACACTTGTCAGATGTTCGAAGGGCCAATGGGAGCACAGATTGCACATATCACGAAGATAATAGGGACTAGCAAAGCACCCAAATGTAATACATTGACCCTGTGGGAATGTAAGCAGAAAAATAAAAACGTGGACATAAAAGTATGGGTTCTCAAAGCATCAATGGTATGTGACAAGATGAGATATAAAATGAAATGATTTTTCTCTCTCTCTCTCTCTCTCTCTCTCTCTCTCTCTCTTTCTCTCTCTCTCTCTCTCTATTTCTCTCTCTCTCTCTCTCTCTCTCTCTCTCTCTCTCTCTCTCTCTCTCATCTTCTTCTTCTTCCCTGTTTCAGTAGTTGAAAATGTTTACATTGATGACTTTTTCCTTGCTTAGCAACAGAGTGAAAATATGAGAACTTGCCTCCCTCGGTTTCCCTCCACCAGACTTGGGGTGTGGAGGAGGAAAACGGAAGGACGTGAAATACAAACATAATGATTCTCACAGAAACTCACCTATGTTGGT
The DNA here is from genome assembly GCF_040938575.1 of Ambystoma mexicanum. Classification (NCBI taxonomy): domain Eukaryota; kingdom Metazoa; phylum Chordata; class Amphibia; order Caudata; family Ambystomatidae; genus Ambystoma; species Ambystoma mexicanum. The sequence goes on along the minus strand of NC_090937.1, from coordinate 900,856,977 downwards.
AAGGGACAAGAAAAGTGAAAATGAACAAAGACAAGCATAAGACAAGAAATGTATGATGCACATAATATTTGAAATGCAAAAAGGGTGGTATTCATGATGATTAACAAATGCTTTAGCTCACCTATTAGGAGCTACAATGGGCATGGATGAGGCCCCAACTACCATGGCTAATAATGTAGATAGAAATAGAAGACGGAGATATACATATCCTAGTTATTCATTTGAATGCACGTTGTTTGTGTGTGCAGTATTATTTTTCACCACACTGTTTGGCCTGTTCTTGTATTGGATCAGTGAATATATCACAGTTAATACTGGCCGGGGGGGTGTGGGTATAGAGACTATCAAAAAAGGAACCCATCTGATTTGGGACGGCACAAAGTTGGTATGGGCATACGGGACCAAGAAAAGGAGTACAATGACACTCCAGGTATCACATTCAGTGAAGCAACACTGGCCATCCCCCAGCCCCCACATGTGAATGAATCAGAGTTCAATGTGTACACAATGAATGACTGAACCCCCTCCGAAATTACTTGGGTGCAGAATCAACTGTATCCAACAGCAATGCTAGTTTCTGAAATGGCCACTGTAGAGAGGAGGGATGATGATAACCAAATGACAACAGTGTACAATAATTTGTATACAACGCAGGAGGAGAAGGAGGATGGTGCACAGGCACAGGGAAATGGGAAATGGGGTCCTAAGAGGAAGAACAGAGAGCCACAACAGGGAAAATGGGATGAACATTATAAAATCGGACTTGATACAGTGGAAGACCCTCAGCTCCCCCACCACTCAAACAAGTGGAATGCAGTTATGAGAAACACAGCCAAACAAAGAACTAACAACATATTTTACGTGTGCTCCTTAATACCTCATGCATCAGGCACGCCAAAGGTGTTGTTGCCACACAAAATTCCACTTGCAGAGGCCCAGTGTCTCCTACATCTCTCACTATGCCGCATAAAAAGTATTTTTCAAGCACACACAGTTTCATTTGAACATTTGCAGAATGAGCAAACGTGTTACTCCTGGTTGCAAGGGGTAATATGTGTGAAAGAACCTTATTTGGTGATCAAGGGAAGATTTCATATGGACAATAAGTGGCAGGAGGAAGAAATACTTTGCAAAACAGAAGCACTGCACGGGTTGTCTGAAGAAAAACTTGCGTGGTTACAGAAATCATGTGCTCCCATATGGAATGAACACGTAACTAAACTCACTTGGGTTAACACCATTGAGAAATCCTTAAAGCTGCAAAGAAACATTAGTTATTAACTTTGCTTTCATGGAGAGGGGAAAAGGGATATGGGGGAGAACACAAACTGCAGTAAAACACTCATAATTCCTGATATGAAGAAAGGAACGACCACAATGATGGATACATATTGGGTTTGCGAGAATATGGCGTACCTGCATCTCCCGCAATCGTGGAGGGGAACATGCTCCCTGGCAATGCTGCACACCGCACTGATGGTGATCCCAGCAAGCCATATTCGCTGCGAGAGCACACGCGAAGCAGCCTCAGAAGAACAATCGCCAACATCGCTTGAAACAAGTACCATGTACGCATTAGATGAGGAAGGTGTGCAAAACCCTCTCCAAAGAAGAAAGCGATCCTCAAACTACATTTTGGCCAAATCCTCAGAGATCCTGACTCAAATACCAGACAGGTTCCGATTATTCAGCTCTGTGGAAACATTCTTTGCATCCCTCATTCCCAGCATCCAGACGAGAGCGAACACCAAGATGCTACAAACAACATGGTGGGAGCTCATCCAATTGGCCAACGACAATGAAGAAGGGCTCAATGCATCAAGGTTGAACTCAGAGCCCTGAGGTTAATGACAATGCAAAATAGATATGTGCTTGACCTGTTAACAGCAATCGAGGGAGGTGTTTGCCGAAGAATTGGGAGCGCATGTTGCACATTTGTACTGTCGAACGGGAAATCATATTGTGCCTCCATTACAGTATGAATATATGTATATTGGCCTAAGCCAAGCCGCTTTGTGAAGAGAATCCGCGTTACAAGGTCTTGACCTTAGATCTGTGTAAGCCACCATTTTAGGTCCATCTGCCATTTTAGATTCTCTCTATAAAGTCACCCTGTGTTCCAAGATGGTGGACAGTGTCATTCCGAATGTAACATGGCTGTCTTGACCTCTGTGTACAAGCCAATATGTAACTTGCCTGCAGGCCACATGTAGGGGTCATGAACTGAGACCTTGTACTTTGTTGACCTGTGTATAGAGGATTACCTGCACCAACGAAGCTAATCCACAAGCACATGTTAAACATAATGTAGTCAAATACTGACATGTGAACACTTGTTTAACTGCATTGTATAAAGATGTATGAGAAGGCTCAATGAGAAATCCAAAGACACACTGTTGCCATTGTAACATGTTGGTGAATTTATTAATGGTAAACCCTAAATGTATAGATGTATGAACTCGGCATGAACCCTCGATCCGTGATGTATTAACTTGCAGGTGTGCTGGACATCATGTTTCAAACTGCATAAAAGGTGCGACTATTCTAATGTACAGCCCCACTCACTGAGCACACCGAACAGGGCTGGAGTTCACTGTGTTGTACTGAGGGCCTGATTGCTACCTGTTGCTTTGTCCTTTGAAACTGTTCAGTATAGAATAAAGAGCTTTGTATATTTCTTTGTAACCTGCATTTGGTGTATTTCCTTTTGGGGTACTCAGCCTCAATATCTTCTTTTTTGATTTCACAGTACCTTCTGCGGATGCCGAGAACGGTTCCCTCTTCCATGTAATAGCAGCGGTACACGATATTGGAGAGCGGATGCAGGACAAGGGAGGGGCACAATCCAGCACCTGGTTCGACAATCTTTTTTCATGGTTACCGTCCTGGCTAGGAATGGTGGTAAAACGTCTCGTACCACTCATCGTCTTTTTACTTCTCATTTTTTGTGTGTGTCAATTGGGACTCTGATGTTGCACAAATGCAGTGCCAAATGGTGCAATGATGATGTGACAATGGGTCGTGCAACCGGTGTGGCGCAAATCAAGCACGAGGCAGAAGTACAAACAGGGGAAAGTTCAGAACCCAAATATATAATGACCGCTGTATATAACACAGGGCACATTGTGGACAGTCTATATCACACAACCATAAAGGAACCCAGAGAATTAGAATGATACAAGGAAATATCAGCAGATTTGGAAGGTGATGGAGGGTTTATCTATATGAGCACCTCGGATGAGTATGCTAGAAGGGGGCACAGCCTCATAGCAGTATGTAAAGCATGGATGCCAATAAAGGGAACACCTGCATGGGACGAAGCAGTGGCGGAAGAGGAGGAACGTAAGGGATTGGGACAATTACATTATTCGTTACTTAAGTAATCAAAGGGGGGAATGAGTGAAAGGAGGGGGTACCTTAGACCCCTCCTCCCCTATTCCTGTACTTCCTTGGTAGGCGCAGTCGCGGCTGCTCTGGGTTGAGGGCCCCGGTCCTGGAGGACTCGTGTGGGAATGGCTCTGGAACCGCGACCGCCCTCGCGACGTCCCTCATAGCAGTGTAGAATTAGAGATAGACATGACTCCATTTTGTAAAGCCCCCAACTCCATTTTGTAATGATAGAACAATCGTGTGATTCCAATGCAAGCCTGCAGCTCTCCCAGCCAGGTGCACACTGAGAGCGAGTGCCCCCCCACCTCCTCTTCCTGTTTGCCATCCTTGCAATCATTCAGTTCTCTTGAGAAGACTGCCTGCGAGAATGCAACAAAATACACATTGTATCTTCTGCCTTCCGTCTTACTTCACTAAACCAGATACAACCCTGAGCAGGGGCCAGGGCAGAAGTTATTTGTCTCCATAAACCCGAGTGACACCCCCACAGACCCTGGCCATAAAAACATGATGCCCCTGAATAAAGTCAACAGACAAAAATGACCCCTGAAGCTTTGATCCATTATGATTGTAACTTAGACAGAGCCAGTACACATCCTGCAAACAGAATTATGTAAATCTTACGTGGGCCACCGTGAACATGAGTAGCCAATATAATATGCAGGTATAACCAGAAATGTTCATGTTGAACCTTAATGAGGAGAGTGTAACATATACTTATACAGGATATAAGAGTTCTCATGGAAACAACGTATGACAATGCAATGTGTACCGATATGACTTTATACACACCAGCACGGAGCTACCTCATGTCCATTAACCTATGAGCTTAAATGTAAATATATGCGCATACAATGCACAAGAATAATGTAGTAGAGGATCCTTTCCAGCGAGCCATAACCTTTGTCTATTTTCGCATATAGGACGCAAGTTATGAATCGCCCTGCTCCCTTGTATATGTAAAAAGATAAACATCGAACTAAGTATGTGTTTTGTGAACTTTGATGTTTCTTTTTGTGACAGCAAGTACGATGAGTTAAAAGGGTAATACGGTGTGTTTTAACCTAGTATAATTTAAGTCTAATTCAGTAAGCCATGTGCAAAAGCCTGCATCTACAATTGTGTTTTTAATAGCCCTGTCACATAATGCAACAGAGAACCAACTTACAAGAAGGCCTTAACTCTCCCATGCCATCAGGGTGCCAAAAGAGGACAGCAAACAAGTTAATGGTATTTGGACACTTGATCGCTGAACTCACAATGAAAATGTAGATCCATGATGATATGTGCCTTTTTGTGACATAGCCCTTTTCAGTCATACATTCAGCATCTCCTTTGTTGTTACCAGATGGACACCCTAAACCCTACTATGACCCCAAGGACTCTACCCCTTAGTCAGTATATCTTACACAGTATTTCACAAATGAAGCCAGATCTATTACCACTAATAAATAATGTACCATTGAACCATGTTTTGCAAGTATTAAGATACAGGCCTCTAAGGTCACCAGAAGAACAAATCATGGCAGCGAATGAATGGGAATGTGTGGCCACAAGGGAAAATGTTACATGACTCCAACGATACAAGGAATTCAAATCTCAACACGGCGTGCCAGCCTGATGAGCCCAGCTGATTGATTGACCTGGGACACCACGTCATCTCACCATGAGCCTCTACACCAACCAAGTTTGCCAAACCCTATGGCACCTATAGGTGAACACTTTTAGTGTCCAATCCCGATTGACTATGTGCCCCTTAGGCCTCCCCTCTCTTGGATGACGGAAGAGCTGTGTAAAAATGAGTTGTAACATGTTTTCTGCAGAGCACTCTTGGCGTGAGCAGAGTAGATTCTGCTTGCCCTATTTTAGAAAAAAAAAATCTTTTCCACTAGCACTTGGTCTTGGTCTCATTCCCTCTTCGGATGTGTCCTTATTGACTCCATTGGGAGGTTTAATTGTATTTTGGGGGTCTCTCACTTTCAGTATATATTTAGGTTGTAGTTGTATATGGGGTGGGCATATAAAGGGGGTGGGAAATAGAAATGAAAACATTTCTAATAGTTCCATAACCCATGCAAATGTTGTTACATATGCCGATGTTGTCAATACCATCAATGGTGCAAATGTATCCCAATTAAACAAAGTAACTGAAATAAGCAATACTGCGGCCAAGGTTCGTAATACAAAGACTAATGCAACTTCCAATGAAACATCAATCACCCTGCAACCTATGGGAAAGCTTTCTAATTTACTTACGTTATCATTATTTCCTGACGTGTTTTCCGGTATACTTGCAAATGTAAGTTTCTCTATTATTTTTCCACATGTCACTGTCTCGAAACGCTTTAAAAGACAAGTTAGAAGCGCCAAGTACGGTGAGTACCAAGGGCTTGGTTTATATACAATAGAAGATGTGCACCATCCAGAATTAAGCAATAGTTGGTACGCAGACATGAGCTCAGTGGGGAAAAAGAGCGTTCATGGGAGCTGTTATGTTTGTTCCTTGATACCACACGCACCGGGAGCCCCAAAGGTATTAATGCCTCAAAAAACTCTGATTTGTTTAGTTCATCTGATGTTGTGCAGATTACAAAGCACTTTTCAGGCGTCAAGCGTGCAACTTTAAATAATGGACCCAGATCAGCCCAAAACTCCAAAAGTGTGCAGTGTTGGCAAAGACAGTATCTGAAGCTGGAAGGCATGACGATTGTGGCAAACAGGTGACAGGAAACTACAATTGCTGCTTGGCGGATGGACTCAAAGGATTTGGGGAAGAAGTACTTGCAAGAGTAAATGATGTGTGCAACCAGTAATGGAATGAACACGTGGCAAAACTGACATAGATAGAGGCAATGGAAAAGCCAGTGACAGTGCAAAAGCAGGAAGAATATGAACTATGCAAAAGCAGAAAGTATATGAACTAAGTTTTTACAATGAAGGAAATATTTTTATGGGGTCCAACAGCAAGTGAGACAAGTCTCTGTGCATTCCAGATCTCAATAAGGGCACAGCAGCAGTGGTGGACAGCTACTGGGTCTGTGATCTGCAGGCCTTTCTGCACCTCCCGCCATCATGGAGGAGCACTTGCTCGATGACCACGTTGTACTCAGCTCTCCTCATGATCCCTGAAGAGCATCTAATAGTGGGAATCATAGTTTGCTCACTCCAACAATAGCACCAGTGACAGATGTATCCACAATGAGTCCAGTGCCGCACCCCATATTCTGTATATGATCAGAGCATACAAAGAAAGAAAAGATGTGCAGAAGGCAGAGGTCCAATTATCTATCTCAAGATTCATCACAGCTGCTTAAAGAAAGACCAGATCAATATAGCATATATAGCAAGGAAGAGACATTCTTTTCATCACTCTTTGTGCCTGCAATACAAGCAGCTGCTAACACCAAGTGGCTTGAGAATGTCCGCTGGGGGGGTGATACAGTCAGTGAATGACTATGAGCAGGGCCTCAACGCTATCAGACTGATGACACTGCAGAACCATTATCAATTAGACTTACTAATCGCAAAGAAAAGAATTGGTGATTCAAGTTGTACATTCCTACCTCCAAACGATGCCAAGGAATTATAGTGGCCCTGCGGCACCCACATGCAAACAGAAGCTTGCATACAGAAGAGTGACTGGTTTGACAACATTTTTTCCTGGGCGATTGTGAAGCTACTGGTTCCTGTGATAGTGTTTGTGTTTGTGATCTTCTGTACCTACCAGCTGGGGGTTCTGATGCTTTGCCAAAGAAGTACCTAGCAACACAATAATGATGGTCTCAATTGGGGTACAGGGTGCACCTCGTGGTACAAAAGATAGCACGGGTCAAACTGATGACAAAGACAAGCCCCACATGGTTGCAAAACAGCAATGCTTCACCCCCCACCCAAGCACTACCACAATTCCCCCACCAAACCCTGAGAATTATGTGAAACACCGGGTAGATTTAGCAGGGGATGGAGTGTTTATATACATAACATGTACCCCTCTAGCAATATGCACAAGCAGGGCAATGTTTAAAGTCTGTATGTAGAGCATGGGTACCAAAGGAAGGGTCACCGCCATATTTGGAAGCAGAAAGATTGGAAATGGAAAGACTGGAAAAGGAGGAGCATAAGGTCACCTGGGAGTTTGTTAATGTGGGTTTAACAAATTGGGGGCAATTGTGGGAAAGGAAAGGGGGATGATCGTCCCAGACCCTGGAGCGGTTTCAGATGAGACAGAGGCCTGGAAGTGTACAATATGGGCTCATTAAGGGTACAGGGGGAGGGCACTGTCGACAGGGGCTACTGTGCAGTGAGGGTAGTGCATGCCTTGAGTTTAGATTATGCTGGGAATGAAACGCCATCTTAGATAATAGCAGCCAAATTGAAATCAAGGCCGGTTGGATATATTTTGGGGTTATAGCTATTACTTTGTGGTATCTTTTATTATGGTGGTATTTGTTGGTATTTTACAATCCATGGCAATATATTGTGGTAACCTGTTGCTGTATTTTTATAGTGGTGAGACTGATTTCAGAATACTGTGTAATAATTATGTTTACCAGGGTCCCTAACAACAAGAAAAATACTCGAGTTGATACACTCTGGATGGATGGTTCATGCCCTCCTATGGTATCTTATGTACAATACCACACCATGCCCTTTAGGCTGAAATTCAACAATTGTAAAGCATACAATTGAAATACTCACCTTCATTCAATCTCTCTAGATAAACAGCACACAGAAGCTAATTTACTTTGGGATATTTCTTACCACACCTCTGTCACTTTATGTATGTCAAATAAAAGGGACTGGATGTGGAATAAATATCATGAGACTAAGTTACTTTTGAATCTGTTTTTATTGTAAAATATAAATATGCAAATTGCACAAGGAGACACTGATTGCCACTTTGTACTTCATAATGCAAGTACATTTCTTCTTTGTACAATTCTTCTTGTAATAGTTTTCAGTAATTTATCCATGCAAAGCCCTGCCAACTGTCCTTGCCATTGTGGAAAGTGGCAAGAGAAATACACTTTAATACAACACAGTAAGACTTTGAGAAATATAAATGCAGTATTACATGCACATTACACATAGGATCCCTAATTCAGCACCTAAAGTTAAATGAACGATTTAACCTAAGCTATCTGTTATCATTCACAGCATCAGCCCCTTACTTAACCTCATATTTACCTAGATTTGTTGGCGGTATTTCCGACTCAATTTGGCAGCGAAATATTCCCCAGCTTTTCTGCCTGCCGTGCACATGGATAATAAAATAAACAATGGAAATGACAATGAATAAATTAGAGAGCAAACACAAAGTGGTCCTACTAGGCCTTTTTACATTTGCATAGTGCAAGTGCATTGAAAAAAGAAGGGTATAGGTGGCAGGGGAGAAAGTGCTAGAGGGTCCCTCTAGGGGAAGTGCCAGCGTTGCTTGTTGGTGGGGTAACAGGTAAGTGCATGGGTGGGACATCCCAAGCAAAGAGGGAGGTCTAACGCACATCAGGTAAGAGCATGGCTGAGGCAAAACACCCAACTGGCAGGTGTGGGCCCAGAAGGATTTTCATGAATGTTAGATGCTGGTTGGGATTGGGCAGAAGGCCAGGACACTATTGGACTCATGAGGGACCAGGCCACGAGTGTTAGTGGCAGTGGGGATCGTTAGCACGGCAGGGAGAGAGTGACTGTTTAACAAACTTGAGGTAATCCCGTGCAAGACGGAGACAGAGAGGGAGACTGTTCCAGAGGAGGAAGCCAGCCGAGGAGAGAGATCTACCCCCAGTTCTCTGTGTAGAAGCATTTGACCAGCAGAGAGATGGAGCAAGAAGATCTAAGGGTTCTGAAAGGAGAGTATCTAGTGAGTTGCATGTTGGTCCCAAGCCCCAGAAATCCTTGTGGATGAAGCGGGTCTTAAATGTGATCTTTGCAGCAACCGTGGAGCCAGTGGAGAGATTTTAGTGCAGGAGTGATATGGTCCCTGGGATTGAGGCCAAGGATAAGCCTTGCAGCCCTATTCTGAATTACTTGAAGGGGCAGATTGAAGAAAGAGGCAGGTTGAAAAAGAGGTTGTTGCAGTAATCCAGCCTGGAGAGGACCAAAGCTCTTGAGACATTGAGCTTCTTCTGGGGGAAGGTGAGGAAAGGGAGAATGCCTCTAAGGATGTGAAGTAGAAAGTGGGCCTTCTTGGCAAGACCCAAGATATTAGGAGTGAAGGAGAGTGAGGAGTCAACGATGACCCCAAGGTTTCTGGCTTTAGAGGAAGGAGAAGGAGGAGAGCCCATAGAGGGTGCCAAAGTGCAGGAGTGAAACAGGAGCAGGTGTACCGATAGTAAGAATCTCAGTCTTACTGGAATTAAGACAGAGATCATGAGAGGTGTACCAGGACTGCATAGCAGACATGCAGTAACGGATGATAGAGGAGGGGGAAGGAAGCTTGAAGAAGATGTGTGTCATCTGCATAAAAATGTAAATGAGAGAAGGAGGAGATTAGCTGAGCAAATGTCAAAAGTAGATATTGAAAAGTGAGGGCAAGAGGATAGAGCCCTGGGGAACACCACATGTAGAGAGAGTTGTAGTGGAGGAGAGTCCAGTAGCACCTCGGAGGTGCGGTCAGTGAGCAACGGGGTCAACCAATCCAGTGCCCGGTCAGAGATACCAAGGGTATCATGGAGCCGCTTTATGAGGATAGAGTGATTAACTGTGTCCAATGCGGAAAAGAGGTCAAAGAGAATGAAAACAGCAGGAGAATTAGAGACCAATTTTGGGAGCAGTTCGTCACAGGTTTTCAAGGGAGCAATTTGGGTGCCTCTGGATGCTCAGAATCCAGCTTGATGGTCATGTAAACAACTAACAAGCTCAGTTTGTTGCCTCAGCTGGAGGAAGACCAACTTCTCCAGGAGTTTCTCAAGGAAGGATGTGGTAGAGAGAGAGCAGTAGTTGGCCGGACACAAGGGGTCGGCAGAAGGTTTTTTTCTAAGGGGGTGCACAAGAGAGTGTTGGGAAGTGGGCAGTCCTGTTCCACCCCTCTAGGCACTTAAGAGTGAGGTGAGATGCGTTTGAAGCACTATGATGGGCCAGGGGGAGGATGGACGGTGAGAAGGGACACCTCCCAGTTTGCCAAGACCATACTCAATAAAACCAAATGAAGTCTATCCACATATCACAGCATAGGTGCGTGAGCAGCATTGCTATTTTGCATAGATACTACTAACCATAGCTAGAAGGGAAGGCCTGCACAGTAAATGTGGAAGTGCATGCACTAGGCCAAAATATGGGAGACAAGTGAAATCCCCAGCCATGCCTGAGCTCCCATCAGGACAGCCTACAACCCCATCCACTACAATGCTTATTCATTGTTCTTACAGTGTTGCAAAGATTTTTGAGAGGAATGTGCCCTACAAGGTCGCGATCACAGACTGTCGTCTGGTGTGTATGTTATCTCACACTGGAAAAAGCATGGCCCGGCCCATCCCCAGGCGACCATGAGTTATCGCCCAAATAACTGACTAAATCTTAAGACCTCATGACCACCAGCCCTAAAGAAACAAGTCCTGAAATGTTCAAAGAGGATGGACAGGGCACATCATTGAGCAACAGTTGTGTGATTTGCATTGTGAGGAGCTGGGAGGGATAAATTATAGTACAAAACGAGGGTGGAGACCTTGGAGCCAGATGGAGTCAGGGGAAGAGAGTGAAAATGTGTGTGTGAAGGTTAAAGTGCCCCAGAACATCCTTTGTGTCTGTTTTACAGCCTACCAAGTGCACAGTATGAGTAATAAAATAGTTGTATGGTAAGAGTATAATTAAGTTGTTTTCTGACCTTCGACATGAGAAGAAGATGAGCCCCACAGCCTCCAAGTGATGGAAGATGGACAGACTGGGCTGGGTCCAATAGACCAGCATCCCTTATGGGTAAAGGTGGAACATGTATTAGGTCCATCCAATCAGTCATGCAGGTGTTTACTGTATGTTCTTTCATCATCATGACACTGTGTACCTTTAAAAGTTTCTGCTTGTACCTCTTTTCCACAGACCGTTCTTAGCAGCAGAGTTATTTGCTGTTGCTCTTATCTGCGTGTGAGATTAAAACTTGTTATCCTTAAAGATCGACGTGGGCCTTTCTTCCCAAACAGGTTGTATCTGCTGTAGGAAGTGAAAGAGCCAGAGGCTATGCAGTGGTTGCAGAAGTCAGCAAGATCCGGTGTAAGGGAGCAGATGTTGTCCTTAATGGTTCTTGAAGAACAGAGTGACACCTGTTTGGAAGAGACCTTCATAGAGCAGACTAATTTAGAGACCTAATTCATTGTGATAGGTGAGAAGGAGGAAGGGAGGTGGTGGGGGTTGGGGGAAAAGGGGAGGCATACAGTTAGGGTGAGGACTAGAAAGCAGTCAGGTTGTCCTGGGTTTTAGAGGAGAAATGGGTGGCCAGTAAAGTGCAGATGGACAGAGATGAAAGAGGTTAGGCAGAGACTGAAGATGAATTGTCTAGTTCCTTGCAGATTTTGAAAAGTCCAGCCATGTTGTTAGTGGCTGCAGAGATGCAGGTCTGGATCTGGGCCCTCTTCTTGGAGCAGATTGAGAGACAGTATTGCCTTTGGAGCCCGAGGCCCGCACCTTTGTTCAGCTACTCTGCACTTGGGTTTCAGAGTGGCTAGATCAGAGTCGTTACGCTTGGAGGCAGGTTGCAGGTGGATGCTCATGACAGGAGCAAGAATGTCAACAGTGTTAGTGATAGCAAGATGAAGATTGGCAAGGACAGAGTCAGTAGGAGAGTGAATAGGGGGAAGGAGAGCGGGTGAAGGTGGAAACAAATGCAGCAACTGACACTTGTTTCACCATTCAGATGGCCACGAAGGAGGCTAGCAGTGCTAGGGGAGACTTGGTCAGGGGGCTGAGCGGTACCAAGTGGGAAGAGAGGAGGGAATGGTCAGACCAAGAGAGAGGGGTAGTGAGAGGGTTAGAGAACGGAAGGTCAGAAGGGATGAAGGCATTTAGAGTGCATCCAGCAGAGTGGGTAGGGCCGGAAGGAAGACTAGTGAGGGAGAGAGAAGTATAGAAATCACAGAAGAGTGTGAAAGCAGGGACAGAGGAGTCAAAGTGGATGCTCACTTTTATTGTCTTGTGCCCACAATATATGTCAGTGTTCTAACATACAATCTCTTTCATGATGCTACATGCACAATGTATTTGGGCATTGTCACTGTAAATCACTTAGATGATGTGACCAAAATACATGGCATCATTCCCGTTGTTAATCACTTTCTTGATGATATGTTCATAATATATACCACTGTACATCACGTACATGGTGGTGTGGCCAACCCCACCTCTCCATACATTCATACATCACACTTGCATACATGCACTTGTGCACGCAGCCAATCATACTCACATGCATGAGTGTTCTCCTGAGCCTCTCCAGACACCATTCCTATCTTGCAAGGGATTATGGTGCACTTCTGCATTTCCATGACTATCTTGAGCCATAGGTTGTATTTGACAATGCATTCACCCTCTTATCAGTCTTCCCCAAGCTAAAGTACTGCAAGACATTTGATGATGACGTTGGCAATGTCATGATTGGGGATCACTTTTGTCCCATCTGAAACATGACAATGGAAGCCACGACTGCCTTACCCCCTCTAGAAGGGCAGACACAGCTGCAGTGGCCTCCAGAGTATTCTGTCTCCTGCAGCACCACACCCTGCAACTCCTCCTCTTCCTTATCTGGGGTGCCCTATTCCTCCTACACCTCTGCCATATGCTTTCCATTTTTATTTACCACCACATCCCTGCTAACTTCAAGGTCTATCCACTAAGTGACATTATACATTAAGTCCTGTGATTTATCTGCAGCTGCCCCCTCTCTTCTAGAATTGCCATGATATTAGCTGCATCTTTCCAACCTTATGCACCTTGTCAGCTCCTTCCACCACCTAATGCACAAGTACACCATTCACCTATATGCAGGGGTCAAGTCTTAAAAATTAAAGTGGAGGGACTTATCAGAAAATGCAATGGGATGTGATGTTCTCTAATTTATTCATTGTGCCAGAAAATAGAAATCAAGGTGAAATATGCACATTTCATTAAATTGCCTTTGGATAACCATGCAAATTGCACAGGACGAATGACATTTGCTTTTCATGAAATCAACACACACCCAAAACCAAGAGAGAGGATATTTTCTTCTAATACTGTTTTTCAAAACTTTAAAAGGTGTGCATGTTTTAAACTCCAAGAACCAATACAAATGTTTTCCCTGGAAATTGCAGTACCAAAATGGGACATTTTACCTCTAGTTGTTTGTTATTTTTCATCCGGTTAAATAGTGTAGAGATGAAGTGTCCGGCGACAAATCTGCCGACTTCCGTGAACGACTTTCATTCATAAATTCAAAGAGGACAATTAATGTTTCTAATTTTTGCTGGGGGTACTGAGTCCACCCGCTGAATAAAGTGAGTGCACTCCCACCCCCGCGTGTACTCTTGACTTGAACCCTGCCTATATGGCCCCTCTGTGGCCATTCTTTTCCAGGCCCGCCTCGGCCACTGGAAAACCCTCCTTTGCGAGCACTGGTTATTTTCCTCGTCGTCTTTCACTTCAGGCAATGGCTGCTGGGGCTCAGGGTGACTTGAGGTATGACCTTGGCCTAGAGCCAAAATTGTCTCAACATCTTGCAAAAATCTTCATCCTCTAAGAAGTTAACCTGTTCATACTGCACTACATCGCTCTCTGAGTAAAGCGCCTAGATCCATATTTGAATTCGTTTTTATATTGACTGAAGCATGACAATAACAATAAAGACAAATGCAGAGGGAAAACAAATTTATTTACACAAGACCTACTTAGGAAATTAGAAAAGGGCTCTTGGACACACAAAGGAGGGAGACTAAACCAAAGCAATGATTTTCTGGTTCATACCGAATTTGAAAGATATTGTAGGTTTCACAAACAAGCTGCAATACAAAAGGGACACATGTTTGTATTTTGTTTTGCGGGGAAGTAGAAGGCAAAGGAATAGAATCAAATGGAGGAAATCAGGTAAGTCCTGATAGGACAAACACACAGGCAATTGCAATTAGAAAGATGAAAGGGAACAATAATGTTGTTTTTTTGGTTTTGAAGTAGAACATGAAAGGGTCTAGGAAACATTTTCTGTTTTTTAAAATAATTTTTAGGGTGATAGAAATGAGGAAAATGATCATGGTAAAACATTGTCATAGGTTATTTGGTATTGTTTTGCTTTTTGTTGCATTAAAGTAAAAAGGAAAGACAACAAACAAGGCCTCATAAGAGACAAACAGAAAAAAGGGAGCAAATAAGAATTGACAAGCACTGAACACTATTAAACTTGCAAAAAAGACCATCAAACTCAATAACATTTATCAAAACTCTAGTAAACCACTAGATGTGTGCCTGCCCTGTAAACTCCTACTTTTACAGCCAAATAAGGCTGCAATAGAACAGGAAGGAGAGCACCAGAAAGAACCAGAAGATAGGCCTTCTCTGTCTACACCCCAAGAGTCCTGAACCTTCTATCCGGCAATACCAGCCTCTCTGCCTTGCGTCCACATTTCAGGAAGGAGCTCAAGAAGCTCTTCTTCGAGGAATAGCACCTCCCTACCACCTAGTTCTAGACGCTCCACTCCTCACCCACATAGGACTTCTTCCCACTGTTTCCTCCCCTAGTTCCTTATAGATCTCTTGCAGCCAAATTCCCTGCTCTCCCTCTCCTCACTCGCTTTTATGTCTGCGTCCATCACTATATCCTCCTCCTAAGATGTGCTGTCCGTCCTTGCTTCCCAAAGCTCAGTTCGTGCTCAATAATTACCATAATAATATTACTACAATTAATAATAATAATAATAATAATAATAATAATAATAATTAAGCTGACAAAATGAAAGTAAAAATGAGCACCAAGCCTCCTCTGAAGCTCTGATTGGATGGCTTAATCTCCCCTAGAGATTAGATGTTTTTGATTAGCACTATGAAGACAAGTTTGCCTCTACAAACTCTAGCGCAAGTTTATGTTCCCTTTTGACCTGCTGGTAAATCCCGGAAGATTTTGTGAGTCCACCAAATTACAACTATGGGTTCCAATGTAACTTGTGACATCAGCCAGGTGGAAGTTCACCAGTCTAGTGTCATGAGGTATTTCTCAGGCCTAAGCAAACTAGCAACATATATGACTTATACAAAAATAAGGAGTGCTGCAAAAGTAATGCAAACACAATGTTATCAATAACTGTGCACACAATGTGTCATAACACAAAATGGTGTCCAAATAAAATAAAGTCAATTTCGATTGTGCTTTGTTTTTGTGCTCTTGGAGCACATTTTTTGCGATTTAACAGTGGAAGTGTTTTTTTTTGTTTTTGTTTAAACATAGCTGGGTCTTTCATCAATTTATCCAAAACATAAGACTACAGGCAATTCAATAGTTTATCTTCACTAACTATTTCTCTGCATTGGCAGATACGATAAATACAATGATATGTGGCTTTGTAAAGTCATCCACTCAAGTTATGCTATTCACAGCGAGTTCGCCAACTATTTGAACATGTCAGGCTAGTCTGAAGTGTGCTTGCTCTTGGTTTGAACCTGAAAAACTATCGCCATTCTCTTGCATGCCCGATACCAAGCTGTTTTCTTTGGCCCGTTCCTGTTATTAGATTTGATGCACTTAAGCTACCAAAAACAAAGGGATATTAGACGAAACTTCATTTAATGAAATTGACGGTACGAGGGCTTGCAGGAGAGAAAGAGGCTTAGAAAAACTGGTTGTGGGGCACTCAGTTTGCACGAGATGACATGTTGATTTCCAAACTGCATTTAATATTGCTTGCTAGCCAAGTAAACATTAGCTCAGAAAGCAAGATGTGCTCAGAATCAGATGGCCAATACTATTAATGAAAAAACATCTCCCACTGTCAGAGGCATCATTGCAAAAGAACAGAAGTGCCAGGCTTCGAAGACGTAGAAAAAACACAAAGTGAAAATGAGGAAGAGAAAGGGAAAATGTGGGCGTTACAAGGGCAGGCAGTCCATCACACACTTATTATTACGCAAAAAATACGTATCCAGGGATCTGACCGGGCAACATCCCGGCATGGAAATGGCCACGCAAAGCCCTCATAATATCTGCCACCCGAAGGCAGGCGTACAGACACTTGAACATAGGATTCACCATGCAGAGTTATGATCGGGTGTCAGATTCAGGGGTGCGTGCACGCAGCTGGGGGTTCCAATCAAACTTAGGGGTGCGCGTACGCAGTGTAGCGGAGTGCAGAATTGTTTACCGGGGTTTGCAAGAAGGTTTGTATGCAAGTTATCGGTGTGCTGATAACAGTTATGGGGGACGCTGAGCAGGGTCCCCGAAATGCAGGCCTGCTTGCCGGGGACCACACGCGCTGTTTTCAGGGTGCATGTATTCATGCCCAGTGAACACGTAAAGGTAGTTGTTTCTGTTTGTTTTTGCTTTGCGTGAGAGGTGTCAGGAGTGTTCCAGCTGCGACTTGCGTATACGGTTACTTTGCACGCAGAGTCATTGTCGGTGCACAGGATTTTTGGGATCTCTGCACATTATTTCATGTATCGGGTCCTTGATGTGTACCTGCTAATGAGCACGCAGATTCCAAAGCGTTTAATTTTAAACTGCAGAGTAAAGGCAATTTCTACTTGTTTTACTTTTCACGATTAAAGTAAGGGTAGTACATTTTTAAAATTGCATTCAGGGGACACATTGGCAGTCTTCTGAATTAAATTTGCATTTACTTTAATATGACTCCCGACATGTGCAATATCAATACAGTTTTGAAGATGCAAAACGTATCTCTAGTGGCACAAGACAGGTGTCAGATGGGACCTTGTCTAATTTGACTAACTGGATTCAATAGTATGGATTTAATTATAATAGAATATTAAGGTTACAAATAATAGGAGGTGTAGAGAGGGTATGCAGAGAATGACAGGCAGGGCAATAAAAGTTGAAGAGTGAACAGTGTCCCTATGCTGAGATGAAGATGTCCCTCAAATTATAATACTTCGATATTTTTTTTAAGAGAATAGTCTTCAGCCTTTTTTGAATTTTAGTACAGAGGGGTGACTCCCCAGATGAATAATTGAATGTTTCTCCGTATTTTCTGTGTCCCATGTTAATTCGCCAAAAAAATTGCTTTGAGATAATTTACTTCAAAGGCATTATTTCGAAATTTGGGTGGTCAAATCCTCCTTCCCCTTCACTACCACTCCTTCGCCAAACACCTCGCTGCCACCTTTTGTACCCCTCAACCAACAACTAAATATACATAATTCGAATTAAGTAAATTACTTTGAAGTCATTTTATGTGTTTAAACAACGAAATACCATTTCCTGACTTGCTTCCCGGTCTTCTCCCTTTTGCAATGCTTTGTTTAAAATATGGTGATGTCCACGATTGTGGTGGATCTGAGTTTGTTAGCAATGTAAGTGGGCATTGGTGCTTAATGCCATGCAGGTGAGGCAGGCTGATATAAAGTATGAAGTTGCTGCCGCCTTTGAGATGCCGTCAATGTGATTATCAGACTTTCAGAGGTATGGTTGTTTGTCCTCATACTTGTAGGATTCTCTTCAGGGGAAGAGCAGCAATGTCAAGGACACATGTGGGGAGCCTATTGCCACAGTACAGGTTGGAGATGCTTGGGGGTTGGTGGTGATTAAGAAGTGTGGTTTACAAAGGTTGTTCTCGATCTTCATGAAGAGAAAGTATTGATACCATGAGGAATGTAATCTTCATGTTTTTGTGAGTCATGAAGTTGTCATAATCGAGGTGGAAGTCTAGTGATTGAGCATGCTTTGTAAAGTGAGGGGAACGCCTTGGAGTTCATATCATCTTGCCAGGTCTTGATTTGCTCATACTGCATATTGTTGCCTATAAGGATTAATGGTGTCTTTTTTAGGTTGGGGTTTAGTTTTACTGTTTTTATTCAGTCTTGAATTATGGCTTGTTGGTAACTGATGTGATCTACAAATATAGTTCAAAGTTGTCCAGAAATTGATGGGCCATGACACCTTGGTCGCTGAAGTATTCTCAAATAGGATCCATGAAGAGCTCTATGATAACATGTGAGAGGCTGCATATTTGGATGACTCCAATTGTGACTGGTTGGCAATGTGATATGCACGAGCTAGTTACCATTGCTCAGATATGATGGAATAAGTTCAGGGTGATATTACTTCATCTCTGTGTGAATGCAGAATTTTGACCAGTGTCTTGTGGTCCATGGTGTCAAATGCTGCCAAGAGATAGATCAGGGCTAGCAGGCAGGGGTCTCCCTTTCACAGAAGGAGTGGGAATTGAGGGGAATGCAATATTCCCCTGCTATAAAAATGTGCCCACATCACAGAAACAATGCCAATCAGCACATCACAGAAGAAGTAGTACTTCACATAAGCACACACAGTAGAGTAACTTTGCTGGAAATGTTGGGGGGGACATGACATCTGAAGAAAAGGTGCCCCAGTCAAATGAACGGTGTGCCATGAAAGTTGGGGGGGGGGACAAACACCTCTGTCCCCCCACTAAAATTACGCCCATGAGCACACAGGAAATTGCCATGAATACAAACCTCAAGGGACAAAGTGCCTAGTTATGAGTTTGACAGTAAGAGAAAACAGTGCCGTCAACGGAATTATCACCACTTTTTTCTGCATCCTTCAATTTACAAGTAATGCAAAGTCAGTCGTAATTCCTTTGGTGCTCATTCCATCTGAGGAATTACACTAGAGGAATCATCACCAAATAACAGTGATAATGCTTTCAATGTTAATTCCTCAAGAGGAAGTTGCACCAAACCAGAAAACATTTATTCTGGAGCATTACCAGGTGAAATACAGTGAAAATAAAATAGGAGCTAATACGTCCAAAATTCGGTGCAGTTACCTCCACCTTGGAGGTGAAGATAAATGTATTCCGGTGATGAACATTAAGCCACATACACATCCAATTACTCCCAAAAGTGTAGGTAAGGCCAACACCTACCCCAAATCCACATTCAAGCAATTTGCATCCCCTAGTAGACATGAACTATGGCCTCAACAAACTATGGCCTCCACAATTTGATACTTTGCAGTGAGCTCCAGAGACATGGCAGGGCATCTGCTACCAAGAATGTTGGCTGGAAAAAGGAAAAGAAGATGTGGGAATGGTCTTCCCCTTCTGTGATGGATTGGCAGGCAGCAAATCGATGGTCTTGAGGGTTGCCTTGAACTTTGCCTGTGGTGATGATATGATATGATATGGCATTTATAACCTGCCAATAAACAAGTGTTTCGAGGCGCGACGGTTGGTGTGGTGTGGTTATGATTGATTCAAAACCTTCCAGCAATCCCCTTTTGCTTTTGCTTAAGTCACCCCAAGTGGGACTGTTACACCCAGACGTGCATTTAGAGCATGCTGGGCCTAGAAACCCAAACTACTCCTCACATGAGTGGTTGGATGTTCATATTTGCAAATTGTACGTAGACTCGATATTGACGAGTGATGTACCCAGGAAAATCAGGTCTGTATTTGCCTAAAGGTGTGTCTGACTTAAAACTTATTCTGGGCTAGTTCTGGTCTACGAACTATTTTGTCAATGAATGTTGAGATCAAGTTAACTAGTTTTGTTTTATGTATTTGTGCTTTTCATGTTGTAAGTTTTGTTTCGTTATAGCGCTCCAATGCCTGCTGGCTTTAGCGCTTCATAAACATACAAATAAATAAAATAAGATAAATATAATAGAACACATGATGCACAGTGGGGCCGAAACATGTCTGGGATGATTGTGGTCTTATGCACAAGGGATGTGACCTACCAGTTTGGGCTGGACTAATGCTTTTGGGATCGGACCATGCTGGATTTGCATATGGTCTTTCCCCTTTGGTCATGACTTGGCAGGCTGAGAAATTATGTTCTGGAAGGTTGCCCAGGGCTGTGCATGCTGTTATGATTGATTTTAAACCTTCCAGCCATCACCTTATAGTTTTGTTTAAGTCACCCCTAGTGGGACAGTTATGCCCTGACATGCGTCCCGAGCCTGCTGGGCCTAGACAGCAAAGCTATACCTCCCTGATGATGCCCAGGGACGTTGAAACATGTCTGGGGATGCTTGTGGTTTCGTGCAGAAGGGATGTGACCTAGCATTTTGGGCTGGACTGCCCCTATGGAATGGGACTAGGTCTGATTTGCATATGGTATTTCCCCTTTGTAGGGGCAAGGCAGGCTGAAGAATGATGGTCTCAAGGGGTGCCCAGAACTGTGTCTGTGGTTATGATTGATTTGAAACTCTCCAGCCATCACCTTTTGATTTTGCTCATGTCACCTTGAGTAGGACGGGAATGCCCAGACGTGGGTTCCAAGCCTGCTGGTCAGAGAGACCGAAGCTACTCCGCACTAGTGATACCCAATGAGGCCGAAATCTGTCTGAGGAGGGTTGTTGTCTCCTGCAGAATGGACGCAACCTAGCAGTTTGGGTTGCACTGCCCTTTTCGGATAAGACCAGGCCTGATTTGTATGTGGTCTTTCCCCTTCTCCAATGCCTTGGCAGGCTGAAAAACAAAGGTCTCCAGAGTTGCCCAGAGCTGTGTCCATGGGTATGATTGATTCAAAAACCTTCCAGCCATCACGTTTTGGTTTTGCTTTTATTAGTCACCTGCTCAATGTCACTTGCTGTTGTTTTCTCTGAGCATGATACCAGTGCCTGCAAATCGGGAGTGGTCAATAGGTTGGGGCTCTTTGCTTTTTCTACAAGGGTGGATAGAGGGCCCAACGAGTTCCTCTTTATCTGGTAGCATACATTCAACAATGATCCATTATGGTCTAATCCTCCCGAATTATTAAAATTAGACATGTCCAAGTTGATCACTTCTTCTACCTCTGATGTTTCAAATGATAGGAGATTGATCAAATTCGGGGACATGACAGCTTCTTTCAGTGTGATGGGGATGCAAAATTCTTTTTAGTGAAGTAGAAGGGGATTTTCGGCTGGGTTGTGCTTTTTTTTGGGGGGGTGGTAATCTCTTGCAGTCTTCTTTGCTCGAGGAGCCCCCTTAATGGCACGTTACTTTCCCGCTGGGCTGCAAGCTCTTAATCCCTCCTTCACGACTGCACAGAGAGACTGTTTGCCTTGTGCCTGTGTATTCATCATTACCCTGTTTCGCTGATTAGAGTAAGATAGGAGAGGTTTTTGCTACCATTGAGTCTTGTCTCTGTGGCTAACCAAACCAACAAGTAGGTAGGTCAGCCGCCTAGGAATAGTTTGCTGTGTAGATATCTCAGCCACAGATATTAATTGCATAAAGGGAATCGTTGAAGGGTATCCCGGGAGAGTCTAGGAATATGAAGGGGGTACAGTACTAGCCTAATCGACCCTCATCACTTCACTGTGTCCAGATTGTGCTTATCGACTACCCACCCGTTAAGATGAGCAGGGATGCTAAGTGTTCCCACCTGTGATTTGCATCTACTACCCCAGTCGCGGAGGGCGCAGAGGAGGGTCTCAATAAGGCTGAGCATGTGGGTACTCACCAGGGTGTACCGACTGATCAGGCCCATTAATTGCAGGGTGTGGTTGCACTCACTGCATAGAAAGGGCTAACATGGGACAGTGGTGGGATTCATAAAACTCCTTTAGGTCTGGATATAATAATGCAGGTAAAGATGGCTGTAGGCTGTATACCTGAGTGCTGTTCTGCACAGCCTGGTGCTCCAAGCAGGGCCCAGGGCCTCCTCACCTTTCCAGCTCTGTCTACGGTACTCACAAGGAGGCAAGGTAGCTGAGGCATTGTATAAGGTGCTGTGGGCTAAGCTGGATGGCTCTGGCTCAGGGCAGGACAACGTTTGGTAGCTGGTGACTCTCCCCTCCGATTCGTCTTAAGCAACACTGTTCGCTGCTCCAGCTGCTTCGCCTATACTTTGCAGTTGCTAGAGGAAAGAACCTAGGAACGTCTGTCAAGCCGCACCACTGAATAGCGACTTCTGACAGAGTATCACAATGTGAGATATTCTGATTGTTCCAGATTACAATCATCATGCAGTTCTAAATTAGAAAGCCAAGAGGAATCCCACACTTGATCAATCATATCAGGAATGACTGTTAGAGTATGCAGGCTTTTGAATCTGGTCCGGTTTAACTTTTATTAGTCCACAGAGAACGAGATGATTAATTCCTTATGAAAATTATCAGGTCCCCAGCAGGTAAGATGCATTTTCAAATGTATTCATTTCTGAATGGACGTAGTGAAAGAGGCTTTCATAATGCATTCATTTTCCACTAGAAATAGGTAGATAATTGCATGAAGGATCTTCTGGTCTCACAATAAGTCAATTGGGCAATCATACAAGAAAAGTGGGATGACATATGAGCTTCATTTGGTGGGGAAATAGCCTTATGTTGTCTGCATTATGCTGTACAATGCTGGCACATCTTCCATAGAGGTAATTGCAGAGAAAATGCTATTGAAAAAGGAGATCAGGCGCACCAACTTACATTGTTTGGACAAAATCGTAACAGTTGTGAAATGGCCCTGTCAATGCTAGAATTGTCGAAGGATGATCAAGCAATTCGTAGAATAACTTGCAATGTTGGTGTATTAATGCTTTTGAAGTGAATGAAGTATTGGTGGCTCTGACTGTGCCAAGGCAAGCGACATATGATTAATGTCCCCTGAGGTCAACTGCGGTTCCATTTAGTTTCCGGATGGTGTTTTAAAAACATGGGGATATCAGGTTTCTTTGTGAACTAGGAATTTGCATAGTTGCTGCAGATCCTAGGCCACTAAAGTTGGCAACCTTCTTGGGTTAAGAGGTTTCCAAGAACTTAAAAATAAGCCTGGTCTGAATTATTCTTCAGAATCTCAAATTACTCACATGTTTGCTGTATTTGGAACTCACCAAACTTCCAGAACTTTAAATTGATTCAGGTAAAGGTGTTTGGGGAGGAAGATGTGCCAGGTATATATTGGAAAGCATGCTCGAGCTCTTCGGCAGTCAATGGGAATCTTTGAGAGCGGGAGGTGAGTGATATGGACTTGCATCTGTTGCTGTTTGAGTGCAGAGAGAATGTAACTTTATTTTCCTGGTAGGGCTTTTTGGCATTTTGCATTTAATATGTTTAAAGGAAGAGGCAGAAAGAGGGATAATTTAAAAGGAACGTACATTTTAGGTGTATGTTGCTGTTTTAGAGCTGTTGCATTTGACTTTTAATATGGGCTTTTTAGACCTCAGTGCAGCCAGGCCAAACCGAAATCCATAGGGTTTGGCACAAGTGGCAATGCATACCATGCTCCCTTGATTACAAAAAACAGCATACACAATATATTTCAGGAGTGGCCTAATGAGGTGCCAGCTGAAGAGACACACCACTAAATCTGTGGCAGAAGAAATATCTTTTATTGAGAGGGGTACATTTACAGCTCTCAGCAGGGACAACAGAACCATGCCCAATTGTGCATGTTGTACAAGAATGATGTTTCTCAGTCTAGCACACCCGTTGTATGTCCCAACCATTTCATTCATTTTGCCTCTGATTTCGATTGTGGCAATTGTGGTCATGATAATGGTGATGATGATGATCAGGATGTTATCTGTGCTTCCTCTTCTCATAGGAGAACAATGATAGAGATGGTGGACCATGGAGAGTTTGGGAGGAACAAACACAGACTTGAAAAGGAACCCTTCCACCACCAAAACCCCCAGACAGGTTCATAGTGTAGAAATACCACCACAAAACATTTGTTTTATGTACACATTATTTATCACATTTCAGTCATTGGCCCTCATTACGACCCTTGCGGAAATCGGAAAACGATGGCGGAAATGCAATACCGCCATCGAATAGCGCTCGGTGCGACTATGACCCGTCACCGCAAAGTACGAAGCCATTAGCGACACCGTAGTGAACGCCAACGCTAACTGCACCAAGCACGCGCGCGCGCGCCATGCCAAACCGCAAACACCACCATGGCGCAAGGGTACGCGAATTCCGACCCTAGCGGACATGTACCTAACGCCATCAAGCACGGCGGAAAGTACCATTCCGCCATGGTGAGAAGTACGGCATCGCGAATCAACCGTAAACGGCCCCACTGAGTGCCTGTACACCGCTCCCTGCCCACAAAGTACAACTCCCCGTAGGTGCAATGAAGCCACAATGCAACCATTGAAATGTACAAGTCACCCATGCATGGCAACGAACAAAAGAAACACAAGAGGGGCCAATGGGAGCTGCAGGGCACAGATGGCACGAATACAGAAGCCATCCCAATGGACATGACCACAGTCCCCCACCAAGAAACGCACGCAAACACAGGCACCTGTGACCAGCCATATTCCGAGAATCACATCATTCCACCAGTCCACCTGGCTGACCGGCATCTGTTACACAAAACCCAATCCCCCGCCCCTGAGCATGACAACATTCAAACTGTCATATTGGCAGCCCCCATCCCTGACCTCACGGGCTTAGTAGGCAAACGCGCCCAGTACAGTACCACGCAACTAAACTCCGAAGCTGGAACCCAATGCAGATCTCCTCACAATACATCGCCCCCCAAATAGGCATATGCCACATCACTTGCAAAGAAAAACGCTACACGGGCCAAATCAGAATAGAAATTTAATGCACATCAAAGTCACCAAGCCCATACAGCCATCAGGCCATGAACTCCTAAACACCAATCACCATTGTGGGCTGCATCCGCAAGAAATGACCAGCCACTACTTGTGTGTCGTCCTGTTCCCTCATGGTACACAGAGCCACATTCACGTACGAAAAGGCAACATGGAAGCGCACAGAACCGCAGGGCCGTCCCAATGAGGAGGCACTAGTCCAGCTGAAAGGCCGAAATGTTGCTCCGAGCCACCAGTACTGCGTAAGGGCATGTGGGCCATTGGCGATCGTCCCATAAGATCGTAATGCTGCTCCACTGATTAACACGAAGCAGCAGGTGTCGGGAGTAAAACCCATCTGCAGGAGTGGCATACAGATGGCAGTGGCAAAAGGGGAGGAGATACCTGTCAACCAAAAGAAAAGAAAAAGAACAGAATGGCCATCAGAACTACATTCCAACAACTCACTTCAATGATCACACGAAATCCACAGCCATATGCATGCTAGCCCACTCCAAAGGATCATCACCACCCCAAAACCACTTGCGACTCATAACCATCTATATCGAGGTGCAAACACCATCACAAACGAGTGTACCTGTGCATGCGTCTGTCAAAACAGAATCCATCAGATGGGAATGTTAATGTGCATGGACACAAGTGTCTGAGGGCGTGTCGAGACAGGGAGGGCTCAACAAGGCCAGATAGACGATGGTCCCACCATGGCAGCCCTGCATCACATAGCGTAGGGGAGGCGGATAGATCCCAAGAAGCCCTGTACATGGCAAACTCTGTATCAAATCACCTGCCCATGCATCCATTCATCATTCCCTCATCCCGGAATCAAAACGCCTGAATAATTACTCACATAACATTAGAAACATCCATTGAGTCTGTGCGTTATGCAGCCTGCAAAATCCACAGTGCCCCAGCCCGTAATTCCAGTGTTGTGAAGTAACATGTATGTGGGAACGGCCGGCCTCATCGCCCACGTAGCAATTGCGCATCCCAAACTATTCATATCAATCATTGCTTCCTCGCCATGGGCCCTGTCTCAAGGACATTGAACAACAGAACGTTATATTTGCAGTCAGACCTGTGGGCATCTCCTCGCCGCTAGCTGGAAACCGAAAGCGCCGCCCTTGGAATTCCACATTTGCAACATCACGCCGAAAAGGCATCTGTGGCCGTTTGAAATCACTAATTATTCCATCGAGTGCGGCTGTGTGTGAAAATGGCAACTGCCTTCACCCACAAATGGGACGCCCCGCCCGTCGTTGCAACTCGGTACAGTGATGCATGAGGGCCCACCGTTACTCGAGTACTACGTTCCACTGACCCTTCACAAGTCTGTTCGCGACTGCACAGATAGTATGTGCAACAATGGGACCACAGCAGAATGAACATGTCAACCAATGTTACACGGCCATCGGGTACAAATACATGATTGCAATAGCAAGATGCCATTCCCAGATTTGCAGCGTTGTGCGCGGGACGTGCTCGGCCAAAGGGGAGAGCAGCTTGCACAGGTGGAATTAATCACCACAGGTGGAGGCCATACAGCCTGAAAACACATAAATTGCACAGCCAGTCTCCTCCCACAACCACACCGAAATGCTACCGGCAGGACTCGCGATGTTGGCCCTGGGGGACCTGATAGCACTGCAACTACTCCAACTCCAAGAAGAAGACGAACACCAACTGCTACCGGCCGCACGAAGGAGACGCAGGAGGAGGAGGAGGCCAAGGCAGGGCCAGCAAGGGCCGCCAGCACAGCCACTACCACCACGCAGGCAGCCCGCAATCCCACGCCTCCGAGCACATCCGTTCAACCTCACTGATGAGCAGATCCACACCCTCTACCGTCTGGACCGGGACACCATAGCCGCCATTGTGGACATGACACAGGCTGACCTTGTCAGCATGATAGATAGCCCAACCGCCATCCCACCCCTACTGAAGGTGGTGTCTGTACTCCACTTCCTGGCCACAGGCACCTACCAGCACACAGTCGGACAGTTGCATGGCATTTCTCAGCCACTGTTCTCACGGACACTATTGCAAGTGCTCGATGCCCTCCTGCAGCACGCAGACGACTACATCTCTCTACCACGCTCCGAGCAGGAAATTACCAACACAAAAGTGGGATTCCATGCACTTGCCGGCATACCGGGTTGCATTGGTGCCATCGACTGCACCCATGTGGAATTGGTCGTCCCACATGCCATGGAGGCCCAGTACCGCAACAGAAAACAATTTCATTCCCTGAATGTACAAATGGTGTGTGACTCCAACAGGATCATTACACATTGTTGTGCCCGATTCCCTGGATCAACCCATGATTCTATGGTCTTGAGGAACTCAACAATACCACGCTACATGGAGCGACACGCAGGGAACAGATCCTGGCTACTCGGTGAGTCTCATTACATGCATGATTATGTGGGGAATGTGATTTGGCAATGACCTGGCAGGAAGGGGGGGGTGTGCGTACGTAGCAATGGCATTCCACATCATACGTTTCTCGTCCACATACAGGTGATGCTGGATATCCACTGAAGAGATGGCTCCTCACACCAGTCCGGAACCCACGGGACCAGCATGAGGAGGACTACAACCATGCCCACTCACGTACCCGTGTAGTCATTGAACAGGCATTCGGCCTACTGAAGACTCATTTCCGCTGCCTCAGCAGGTCTGGCGGGGCACTCCTGTACCGCCATGAGAAGGTTGCAAAGATGGTCATGGCATGTGTCATGCTCCACAACATGTGCGTACGTAGAAATGTGCCCATGCCCCCTGACGCAGAACTGCAAGCACATGATGATGGTCATGATGAGGGTGGGGATGTGGCAGCACCTCATGGAGTCTGCGAGGCACCGGAGGCCCGTGACATTCGTCAGCATCTCATTGATGTATGCTTCTAGCACTCACGCCTGGTGGCTGATACATGGACACGGGACTCGTGGCACTGTGCGTGTCTGGGACATGCACAATATGGACTGTACGCCTATGATGGCCTAGTACACAGAAATCAATGTCCACACATCTCATTGGTTGATCGTGCACTTTTTATGGCATATGTGATGTCATGTTGAACACCCTATCGACCCGCCACCCAAGTGAGCCCAACACACCCCCTCCACCCTCCTACCTCCCCCACGAACCCCAGTGTCCAAAGATGCTCATTGTCAGTGGGCTGTCGCTATTGCAAGCCCCCTCTGCGGGTATCAGGGGCACCCCTGCCTGTGGAGCGCAGGTTCCTTCCAGATCTACGTTGGGGGCTGCCCTGGACGGAACTTGCAACGGATGATGTGTCTGCCTGCTCACGTCCATGCATGTCCCTAAGGGTTTGCGAGAGCTCAGTGAGCACACGGCGCACTGCGGCAAGTTCGGCACATACGTCTTTGGACGTCGCATGCAGTTCCCCCCTCAGGCTCTCGGTGCTTCTCTCCATTTGGACTCTCAGGCTCTCGGTGCTACTCTCCATTTGTGCCCTCAGCGTCTCTGTGCCTCTCTCCATTTCTGCCCTAAGTGTCTCAGTTGATGTTTCTATGTCTGCCTTAGTGCCCCCACATTCATCGGCATGGTCCTTGAGGAGCGTGGCCATTTGCTGCTGTTGCACGATTAACTGGTCGAGGGACTGTTGCCTCTGCTGGGCCATGCCCATTTGCGGGGGTGTCACAGAGGGGCTGTTGTCCTCATGTTGCCTTGCCACAGGGCTTGGGGGGGATGGCCAGTCGTTGTCTTGTGGGTGCCCCTGCGTGGTATCCTCATGTTGTACGGGATGGGACAGACAGGGGGATTGGGACAGGTCATGGATGGATCTGACTTCGACATCCCCGTTTTCTGTGTCGGAGCATGCTGCCATCAATGGGGTGTCACCTATGGTGCTGCTGCCACCAGAGGCAGTGCCTTCTGTGGCATCCATTGGGGGGACCTGTGGTGGTGGTGTTGTGGGCATGCTGGCTGCTGGGGTGCCTGTTGATGTTCCC
Source organism: Ambystoma mexicanum (assembly GCF_040938575.1). Classification (NCBI taxonomy): domain Eukaryota; kingdom Metazoa; phylum Chordata; class Amphibia; order Caudata; family Ambystomatidae; genus Ambystoma; species Ambystoma mexicanum. Next base: position 900,827,959 of record NC_090937.1, on the reverse strand, counting down.
TCCTCTGTGCTGCCACCTGATTTGTGCTGCTGCCGTGTCTTGATGCGTGCAGCTGAGGTGGAGGGTCTCTGGCCGTTGGTCTTGGCCCTCTTTGCAGGTGTGCTGGTAGGGGTGTCCTGTAGCTCGTCGTTTGGATCGGACCCTGTGGTGGAGTAAAGGAGGGCGAGGGTTAATGATGGGTCTGTGGGAATTGGAATGGCATTGTATCACATGCTCTGGGGTGGTACCTGAGGGTGATTTGGGTCGGGGCCTTGGAGGTGCTTTGATTTGTGTGTGGAGTGAGGGTGCAGTTGTTTGGCAGCCTGCAGTTAGGGTGTGCCTGCTGCACGTGTAGTGCGTGTATTAGGGGTTTTTAATTATTTATGTATTTATTGTGGGTTTTAACGTGCGCTATCAGGCCGATGTGTGTGGCCGTTCTCCTGGACATGTGTTTCTGTTGCACTATGTGGACGCATGGTACTTCACATGGATGGACTGTGTGGATTTGGCATTGTTTTATCTGGTACACCTACCTGAATCTTCGGATGTCTGCACTCCTTTCTCCATCCCTCCGACTCCCTCTATGCTCTCCATTCCGATGGTGGAGGCACAGATTTCTTCCCAGGGGGTCAACTTGATGGGTGATTCAGGACCTCCCCCGGTGGCTGTGGCAATGTTGCGGTTGGCAGAGAGTATGCTGCGGACGCGTATCCGCAGGTCGTCCCATCGCTTGCGGCATTGCTGTGGGGTGCGGGGTGCGGTCCCCACCGCACTTACCCGCTGTGCCACCAGAGCCCATATGGTCTTCTTGTTTGCAAGTGCCGTTCTGGTCATTTGCGTGGAGAAGACGACGGCAGCATTCTCCTGGAGGGTCTCTGTTAGCACGGTGAGTTCCTCGCGGGAGAAGTGGACCTGCCGCTTGCGGTCGCACGCTTTCTTCGCTACTTTTCCCATTTGTCTTGGTTTCGCTAGGGTGGGTGACGGGTTGGGGTGTGTTTCAGGGTAGTGATTTTAGTGGTTGTGTGGTTTTAGTGGTTTTATAGGTGTACGCCGGGATGTTTCCCGTTCCGGGCCCATGTTTTTACTTCCGTTTCCGTATATTTCCGGTCACCGTACTTTCCGGTAGGCGCACACTGCGGTGACCGCTAAGAGGGGTGGCGGTATTGCACCTAGGGCGCCGCACGGCGGCGGTGTGGGCCGTTTTGGGGTCATTTCCGCCATCGCGGACTTTGCACTTCCGCCGTGGCGTGGTGCTCGTGCCCGATGGGTCGGAATGGGCCGCACTTTGCTCCTTCGTGCAATGGCGGAAACGCTATTTACGCTGTGGCGCTCCGGTCAGTCGCTTTCCGCAAGGGTCGTAATGAGGGCCATTGTCATGGCCACAGGCCCCAGAACACAAAAACCACACCATCTAGTGATAGGGCAATGGGTCACTTGACTCAATTATTTCCCTTTGGGACCTATAAAAACACAGGGACCCTGGCTGGACTCAGTCCTGGCACCTTTGGTACCAGGCTCATATAGAGATGTGAGCAGTTACACTTTATTTCAGTGCAGGAATGCTTTTACTTTATTTCGGTGCAGGAGTACTTTTATTTTACAAGAACTTTATTCCAGAGAACATCCTCATGTGCTGACTCATCGGGTGTGGCTCCCTAGGCCTGGTCTCCATGTGCTGACTCATCGGGTGTGGCAGGGTGTGGCAGGCAGGCTGAACCTGGTGGGCGTGGCTTCAGGAGCTCAGCTATATAAGCTGCTTCATCCTTAAGGCAGGTGCTTCTCGCTACTGTGCACTTGCGTGCAACGTGTCGCTCGCCACTGCTTGGACCAGTTTACTTAGCTTTGAAGCTAGGTGTTCTCCTGCATACTCACCTCCAGGAAACCGGTGCTTCATCGCTTCATCTTCAGACTCATCTCCTGACATCCAGTGATCTTGAGCCCGATGCTGCAGCACCGCACTCTGCATCCAATTCGGACCCTGTGAAGAAGAAGAAAGACAAGGTTAGAATATCCGTCCTACGGCTGTGCTGCATTTGAACCCTGTGCGCCCCCAAGTTAATAATTGACCAGCTACAGTACCGCTGCAGCTTCGTTCCTCATTCCCTCCAGCTGTCGCCTCGAGCTCTGCAGCTTATGCCGGGCCGGCAACATCACATGCAAGCGGAGAAAGCAAAAGAGCAAACATCAAAAGTGGAACGGACAGCAATACAAGACAACAAACCTTACATTACACCATATTACACATAATAACCCAAGAGGCAAACAAACACTAAGCAACATGCTGGCTGTATGTTCCATCCTCCCCTGTGAACAAAGTACCTGGAGGTATGTCAATCTTGCAGCAAAGTGTTGTGTCAGCCAGGGCCATTAGCAGCATCCAAACAAAATGTAATGGTAGGGTAACAATGTTTATGTTTCAGAACAGCCTCAGTGAGCCACTTGAGTGCAGTCAGAAATATCTTGGTAACTATTGATGAGGACAGCTGCTAATAGCTTATATGCTGATAATAGTGGCAGTGGATTCTCATTCATACGTCTTTTTTTAAAACAAAGGTTTGAGAGAGGTTGTGGCAAGTGCTGATGTCCAACTCCCAACTGCACTAATGTTTCAAGCGAGGATGCACCTGCATTGAATGATGCTCTAATTTTTGCGGTGAGGAGGGCCTCGGAAAGCACAGAAAATCCACATTACTATGGATATGTGGAGAGGTGGACAAAGAAATTCATTCATGGTTGTGAAGCACATTGGGTCAGCTTTCTCTTTAGTGCCAAGCAAGGAAAGTCACCTGAGCAACTGGCAACTGTTCACCAACAAGCCACTTTGTATATAAAATATATTTATTTACTGTGTTCATTGTTAGACACTTATATAGCAAGTAAACACAATCATTAATAAAGGCAGTGAGGGAAAAGGAGGAAAGACGAACCTACTATACCTTGTGATTATTCAGAAAGTGCAAGTGTAGCAAGGAAAAGGACAGAGGACATAAGTGCTGGGGAGTCTGGGCTCATGGCTGAGCCGCAGATGAGGTGCTTGGGTTGATGAGTGCTACAAGGCCAGGGGCCACATTAGGAGTAGGTGCGAACCTCCAAGGCAGAGGATGTGCCAAGGCAAGTGCTGAGGGTAGATAGGAGCTGGGCAGATTGGGTGTGTGAGGATGCATAAGGGCCATAGGCACCAATCACAGCAACTGTGTGATTATCAGAGAAGAGAAGAAGGGAAGGAGGAGCTGAAGAGGTAGGTCTTGAGGAGCTTCCTGAATTTAAGAAAGTCCTGCTCCAGGCACAGAGGCAGGGGGAGGCTGTTCCATAGTAGGGAGCCAGCTAAGGAAAGCGATCGACCACCCATCCTCTGTTCAGCAAAGGGCTTACACAAAAGGTGTTGGTGCCAGAGGAACGAATTGGTTTAGAGGGAGAGTGTTTAGTAAGATAAAGTTGGAGATAGCGTGGTCCATGGGCCCAGACAGCCTAGTGGGGGATATAGAGGGATTTGAATTTAATCCGTGCAACAATGGGGCACCAATGAATACTTCTTTGAGCAGGAGAGATGCGGTCCCTGGGTTTAAGACCAAGGTTAATACTTGCTGCCCTATTCTGGATTAGCTGGAGGGGATGCAGAGTGGAAGAAGGTAGATTCAGGAGGAGGCTATTGCAATAGTCAAGCCTAGAGAGATATTTTATGGCAGGAATCACAAAGGTCTCAAAAGGGATAGTTCCACGTAAGAGAAACACAGCCTTCCTACCTTGTGGGTATTCACATTAAATATTCAAAAGAATGGTAAACATGAAGTGTCATCACTCATGAAAGACAGGTGAAAGACACGGAGACCTGCACATCCTTGGGCTTACTCCCAAACATTCATTATTTGTTAAAAACAAAGTATCAATCATAAAACACACAATCACAAAATTGTTTAAAAACATAAAAAATAATGCATAAAACGACAAGTGCATACAAACATGTAAACAATTATTTCAAAGTACAGCAAACAATCTTTACATTGGATTCCTCTCATTAAAGTGTATTGTTCATGTTATTATTCTTTTTTCGCATTTTGCACCCACCTTGTACAAGTGTCTGTCCTAACCATGCTCTTCAATGCTGGACTTTCAACAGGGGATAACATTTCCACTTGTGTGTGCTGTAAATAGGACCCAACAAAGTGTTTCAATTTGTTCTTACTAGTCTCTCTGTCAAACCTGTTGAATAAAGACACTTTTAGTATAAAATAATTAACTTCTCACTAGATATGTACAGTCCCTTATCCCTTAGGACTAAGATATATTATTCAATAAATACCTTGTAGCCAAATTGAGGATTATTGCCAATGCCTCTGGGCAATCTTTACTTGTTGCTATGGCTGGCGTCCTTGATATTCAAATGCCAGTCTACTTCCTCTTCCTGACCTAGAAAAAATGAATAATAGAGCCCACACTCAATAATGGGTTCTATACTGACTTTAGATATTATTTAAAACTCGAAATGCCCCCAGTGTGTTACCTAGAAGAGATATGGCATCATATTAACTGAGTGCTCCTGTAGGGATAGAACTAGTCTCTGTTTTTCTAGTTAGTATAGGGATGCAATCAACAGAATCTGGAGACATATATATATAAAAAAACGTAAAGTCACAAAATATAGCAGCTTCAGAGAAAACTGTTAATTAGTCTCCCACGTTCAAGAAAATAATGCATGCCACTTACTTGGGGATAACTCTGTGCCTCATCAAATACACTCCGAACTTTCTGTGGGGCCAAAACAACCTTCATTAGTAAATGCAGGGCTATGTCCCCAAAAGGGATCACTGAAAGAGGGATGAAACAAGGAGGGGAAAAAATACCTCAATCCACTCTTATCTCATGTAATGTTGGATCTTGCAATCAGGAGATGCCCATATTTTAAATTTGCGGGTCTCACAGTGCTTCAAAATGGCTGCTCTTTACGTGTTGGACGACATGACGTCATCACACTCAATATGATGATGTCATCGCGCACGCACATAATGCACACCATTTGTTTCCTCCAAAATTCTTACTAATTATCATTTCAATGGCATGTGCCTACAAATTGTGCAGTAATTCAATATTCATATTTATTCTCTAGGGTAACCACTGTACATCCTTGCCTACCTCACTTGTACATTACACATTGTATATTTCTATGTCTCCCGATCAGTAATCCTAAGGATCTCATAATGATACACAGCTTCCTGTAGATGTCAACTTACAGTTATGTCACCAGTACACACTATCCAACGTACATCACATATATTGTCAATCTGTTACATCAATTACATTTGTTCATATCCCGGGCAATCAAATGGATCACAGAATCCCCTACTTCTTAGCAATCAACATAAAATGGAAAAACAGAATGATCCACAGGTGGAGATATCAATTGGCATTATGCCATTCCACATTCTCATTACGACCCTTAACATGGCTTTTAGTTTGAAAGATCAATTTGTGTTGTAACTTCAGTAGTCTGTTGTTAATCTTATCTTGTGATATAAACTTGATATGTTTAAGGATTGACCACTGACAATCATTGTGTCCTTTGTCAATAAAGTGTCTATGTTTGCTATAATCATGTTTTTATTTAAGGTATTTTATGTGTAAAGTTTTATGAAACTAAATCACAATAAATTATTATTATTATTATACAGTGTTTTTTGATACAGTTCCTGTGCTCAATCATCCTGGTTTTGCATTTTCTATTGCATTTCCTGATGTACATACAGGGACAGGTGTACATAATCAAATATATGACATTGTCAGTATTACAGTTGGTGTGTTCATTGATGCTCCATGCTCGTTCTAAACCCAAATCCACAGTCATTGTTTTTTGTTAGTGGACACATTGCACAATTCCCACATGGGTAATGGCCTGTCACCTGGGGCAAACCCCACAACCTTCCTTGTTGAGATACCAAATTCCAGTATCCAATATCGTTTTTCATTACCATGTTCCGAATGGTGGTAGTTTTCTTAAAAGCTACTAAGGGTTTGTCAACATCTTTTTTAATAATGTTATTCCAATTTTCATTGATACTACCCTTAATTATTTGGGAAAGATTGCTAAATATATTGACAAATACCAAAGGATTTTCGTTTATATCTTTCCTCTCTTTGTCTTTGTGTTCCAATAGTGCCTCTCTGTTTATTAAAGGCTCTTTTGGCTGCTCTCTTGACCAATCGGTACAGATACCCATGGTGAACGAATTTGTCCATAAGTAAGTTGGCTCCTTTCTCATATGATTCATTGGTGCTACTATTGCGTTTAAGACTCACAAACGGCCCAAAATGAAGGTTGTCTTTGACATATTGCACGTGATGGCTCCCATAGTGCAGCAATGCATTTTTGTCAGTGGTTTTAGTATAGGGCTTCACAAGGAATGTTCCCTGATGGTGGTAAATCGTGAAGTCAAGGTAATTAACTTGACTGTTAAATAAATTAACAGTACATTTGAGATATCTGTTCTGTTCGTTTAGCCACTTGACAACTTTGTTGGCTTCTTCTTCATTGTCCTTCCATATTACGAACACATTATCTATATACCTGAGCTAGCAAGACACCTTCTCTTGAAAAGGATTGAGTCTGGGATAGATGATAGTTTGTTAAAACATGTTGACATATAGTTTAGCTAAATTAGGGGCAATGGCTCCACCCATAGCTGTATCCTCCACTTCTTTATAAAATGGACCCACACATTGGAAGAAATTGTTGGTTAAGGCAACCTCAGTACACCATCTAATGAAGGAGTTCGGTACAGGATGATCATCACTGCTCTTTTATAAGGTTTCTTCTACTACATCCAGAGTAGCCTGTTGGAGAATGTTTGTGTAATGATTGTATATCTAAACACATCATCAGATTCTCTCGTGGGTCGAAAAGACAGCCTTCAATTTTATTGATGGCATCTTTAGTGTACTTGATATAACTTTCATTCCTGCTATGACAGGTCTATGATAGTAATCAACATACTTGGAAAGGGGTTCAAGGACCAAATGTATTCCTGATGCAATAGGTCTACCAGGGGGTTTCTCTAGACGTTTGTGGATCTTTGGGAGGACATAAAAGACTGGTACTCTCCCGTTTTCTTCAGCCAACTGGTCTCCCTCTAGTTTGTTCATAAATTTCAATGCAGTCCTCCATGTTCATCACTACTATTGCCACAACTTTATCTGCCTGTGAATAATCACATCTTTATTAGCACCCAAAGATTTAAGGGTACTCTGTTCTTCCTTGTTCAAGTTAGAGTGCCCGGGAATACCATTGGATTCCTGCACGCCTATTTCTTACATAACTTTTCTTTCCAAAACCATAAATTCAGGAGTGTGGGAGTTATGGGGAGCACAGAAAGCTGATGGATTCTGTAATACACTATGATTGTTTGATTCACCGAAAGTCTGATTCTTAAAAAAACTCTCTGAGATTAACTTTTCTCATAAATTGATGGAACTCTATTCTGAACTCAAATAGATATTACAAAATGGATGCCCTTATTAAGGGTTTCTTCTATCTCAGTAAGGAGGATTTTGGACAAATTAACTACCAACCCCTGTGGCTGCGGTTTTGCATTCACTCTGGTGCCCACTCTCGCTGGTTGTTCCTTCTGTCTAAAAATGGTTGCCGTTATCCATTCCTAGTGGGAAAGTTTCCTCTTGATCCTCTACCCCATTTGGAATGATTGTCTCCCTCACTATCAAAACCACTAGTGTTTTGTCTGTTAGAGTCATCATTGTCACAAGAGCCTCCCCCATCACTCGAGCTATATGAAGTATTACGGAAACGTACTCTGCAGTTCTGTTTCTGTCCTGGCCTCATGGCACCAAACTTGTAGTCCTTAGCAGTATAAGGAAAGGCTTTTTCATGTGAGAAGTTTTGTACATCTTTTTTCATTATTTTCACTCTCTCTTGCATGACTTTTAGATGTTTAAACCGTCTGCATTTAAATGCCTCTATATCAAACTTCTTTTAAATTTCTTCCTGTTGTGCATTTAAATCGATCTCTATTTTCTTGGCTGTCTCTTGTGCTGTCTCAATATTGAGAATCAGCCAGTCCCGGCAACATTTTTTTTGCTATGCAGCACAACCTCAGTTTGAACTCGCTATTGTCAAGAATTGTCAAATTTCATACAATCAATCCTTGTCCAGATTACCATCTAGACCCGCAATGGGTACAGAGTTGATCAATGTTTGGACATGATCATCATCATATGCCAGACATTTGTCAGAGAGGCCATGGTTATACCTCTCGATTCAGCAGGTCTAAAAAACGTTTTTTCTAGGATTCCAGAGGGCAACAGATAGCAAGCCACTGAGACTCTAACAGCCTCACGGTCACACAGGAGCAGACAACTGAGATAAAGTGGAGCAGGTGGTGGCAGAATGTAAAACTCCTCGGAAACACACATTGGGCTTTGTGGTAGCAGACAATGGTTCCAATGGCATTGCTTCACTAAGGCTCAGGAACACCATGCACGTGCCATTCTTCACACATGTTCTCCATAAGTAGTGCCAATTATTGCTGCTCTGTCTGCTAGTTGTGGTACACTGGCTCTGCCCTTATGTCAGCTGTCCATACAGTGTCAATAGGAGTTTGAGTGGGTTGTAAGTTCAGTACACACTACTATAGCAGCAGCTAAAAACCAGCTGGAATTTGATATTGCATATGCTGACCAGCTGTGCGAGTAAAGAAATGCTAGAGTCTCTACAGACACAATCACAGTCAATCATTTAATGAGTCCTTCTTCATCCCGACAGCCCTTTGAGGAAGCCACATGGTGTGTGAGCCAAAGCTCTGTTTCACTGAGTGAGGTACTTGCATTCATCTACTTGCTTGAAGTGAACCTGTCCAGACCAGCTATGGAACATGATAACATAGGTGGTCAGACCTTTGCCAGCTAGTGAACGAACTGCTGGCAATAATTTAAAATGACCCATTTATAAAGCACACATAAGTAAACATTGTGTGTCATTTGACATCATTTGTTGAGACCTGTAGTGGTGGATTTTTCAAGATTTGAAGGAGAGGCAATTATAGCAACAAATGATAACACCTACCTACCAGTAAGAAGTGTGTGTTTATCTGGTAGCACCCTAGACGTAGTAGACACTGCCACTATTTCAGATGCACAGGCACCTCATGTAGGGTGTGTGTTTCTCGCAAAGACACCCTTGTGGGACTTGCTAACAGTCTTAATTCTCCAATGTGTCTGAGCATGGGGAGTAACAGGCAGTGGTAGAGAGGCCAGAGTCAGACATATGGTGGATGTTTATTTTCCATGGTACATACCTCTTGAAAAGAGGTATGTCCTATCACAAGTTTGGTTCTCTCATCATTCTGTACGGCCAGCCGAATGCATCTGTGTAGTGTGAGAAACCAAAGGGTGTCTCACCTCCTAGTCGCTGGGGATCTCACTCTCACGTGGTGATGGCACGGCCATCACCTCTGGATCCAGACCCTGGGGGTGGACCAGTGTGGGAGGATCACCTGGATGAGGGGGCTTTAGAGAGTGGGGGTAAGGCAACTGATGGTGAGACACGATATTCCCGCCTTTTCCGACCCTTGTCCCATCCTATTTTATAGGATACTCCAATGTCCCAACTCCCCGTCACCCTTTCTGCACAAACAGTGGGCTGAGGAAGAGGGAGACTGAGAGCAAAGTGGCTAACCCTTACATATCTCATTGGACATGTCCCGCTAATCAGGTCAGGCAAAGTCAGGCAAATGACTTTAATCACATGCATCTGATACCCCTTAGCTCTCAACACACAGATAAAAGGCAGAACCGAGAGACACACTCTGAGCAAGGTGGACCATAAGAAGGAGCAGATCTTCCAGAGTGAAGGCAAACCCACTGGAGAAGAATGACCGATTGAGGGATGAGAGAATAGGGTAAAGAATCCCAGGAGACCCCTGCATGAGGTTGTTGTCCCTGAAGAGCCATGAAGGATATGCATAGAAGGCCAAATCCCAGACAAGAAGACTGCATTGTGCTTCAAGGACGTCAGCAGCTCCCCTAGTGATCGACACAGTTGGGGAGGTAAGGCCAAGCCTGTGGTATTAACCTTGACTAGTGAATTGAAGCTGCAGAGACAAGAAAAGAATGCACACAGCGGGAAAGACAGCGAACAACATGAAAGGCCGGTGTGTGTTAAAGAAAGATTGAAGTTGCAACAGTATATCTCACGATTGAAGGCTGCGTTTGTGCTGATGAGATGCGAAGGAAGGCAGACCTGTGTTGAACTTTAAATTACTGATAACTGGGAAGCCAATCATAAAGAGTAGCAGAGTGGTCTGGCAATAGGAAATAGCCTAGTCAAAAGTCTCTGCGAAATATGTGATATCTTGTTTATATCTTGTTTATATCTTGTTATATAGCAGTAAAATTAATGAACTACTTTAAGTGAAAGGTTTCTATGCAAATGTTTGCTTATGATACTGAACTACAAAGACCATGAGATACTGCTGTAGAGAAAGTCAAAGTGATCCTACAGAGGTGTACAGTAAAAACGGGGCACGTTCGAAAGTGTTTGACATCTGTGAAAGGTCTCAGCCTGACTGAGGGAGACCGTAAGTGTGATAAGTTAGGGGAAGGGGACCCCTAACAAATGTGAATAAGGCATGGGGAAGGGAACCCCTGCAAGTGCTTAGGTTGTGAGGTCTGGCCCGGCTGATGGGGATCTACGTTGAGTCAGGTACTTTTTGGTTGAAAGGTCTGAGCCCAATTGAGGGAGACCTATGTTAACTTTTTGGCTGAATGATCTGAGCCTTACTGAGGGAGACCTACATGGACCTTTTGCTTTGAGAGGTCCACACTTGACAGAGGGAGACCTGCATGAACATTTGTTGAACTGTCAAAGAACTTTTAAAAACTGGAATAAGTTACTTTAACATGGAAGGCCAAGCAGGCCTCGATCCACATTTTGAACTGCCTTTGTTTTGTGAACCTGAGCCAGAGTGTGTTATTCTTTTCACAGGACCTGCCTTACTCTTTGCTGTCCAACGTGGGAAGGAGAGCTGACTCAGCCACATTGATTCTTTATGTCACAACACTGACTTTCCTTTGCATATATATTCCCCTTTACACACTTTTTGTATAAGAGATTGGTCAGGAATTAGGTTTTGTTAGTATAGGTCATTTTGATGTGACATAGACAGATTAGGACGGTATTTCCCTTATTAATTGATGGTAGAGACTACTCCCATCTTATCTATAGGACTGTGTAGGAGTTTCTCCAAACCCCAAAAAGATAATAAAGGTTTTGAAACTTGTAACTCTTGTGTCAGTGTCATACTTGTGATACCATGCCTCGCTTAAAGTAGACTTTGACATCCTAAGCTTCTCCCCAACTAGGGTAGTCACAGCACATTTATTGTGCTACTGGTGCTGGACTCTCCAATCATACTAGAATACTCGCTGCAACTAATTTAGAAAAACTGACATTCATTACAATGGATGAGCACCATATCCCAGTTGGCTATGGTAAGATAATATCACTATTGCAAGGGCAGCAAAATGGTCCTCAGAGTCAGCAGCAGAACATAGATGAGTCAAAGGATGGATGCAGTGTCCCAGTAAACAGGGAAGTCTGGGAAGTGAATGGGGCTGGTGGTTACTATCCTTTCCAATAGCAAAGGCTCTGGAAATTAAATTGTATTATGGTAGTGATGGATTGTGGTGACCGATGTGATGATGAACTACAATTTTGATGCCACACCCACCCAGAGTGTGAAGTACTCAGTTTTCTGCATGCTGTGTGTCTTAAAGCAGAGCAGAACACAGACATTCCAATGATTGAACATAGTTATTCACATGCTCAATGTTGATGTCTCTCCTGTCTCACAATTATAAGGACATAGGGGCTCATTATAACTTGCTGGTCCAGAAGAAATGCAAGTAATTCAGGCACCAGCATTTTTTCCAGACCGACAAAGTACATGTCTTCCGGTGGCGCAACAGAGCTCCGACAAAGTACATGTCTTCCGGTGGCGCAACAGAGCTCCCAGCAGGCCTACCTGCCGGTAAATCAGGCCCCCACTGGTAGATGAATTACAGAATCAGCAGCACTGGTAATGGCAGTGATTCAGCAGTTCCCATCATATGGGAGTCCTATTGGACTCCATGGAAATGGGAATTTACCGTTACTCTGCCAGCCCTAATATCCTTGATAATTCTGGGATATCGGGCAGCCAAGATGGTAATGCAGCTTTCCTGGTATCCCACTGGAATTACCATGATATACCGGGAACGCTGTAATGACCCTCATAGACTAAATGTTTCTGTCTCTCCTCTCTTTCAGGTAAGGGGGGGCAGAAGCTGATGTTTTTACATCTCCTCTGTCTCTCAGGGGGTGTGGGCACATCATTCATATGAATGTCTCTCCTGTCTCACAGGGCATGCACTCAATTTTCACTTTGCCCCTGTTTCGCACAGGGTCAAGTTTCCGCTCCCAGTCCTCCTCTACAGGTGGTTTTACCAGGGAACATACCATTAGCAGCCCCAGAAAAGTTTATGGTGGGTCTGAAGCATTTTTCAGTGTTCATGAACCAATGTAATTTACACTTCCTGTGTAGACCCGAGGCCTTTTCTTCAGATCAGGCTATGGTGGCCTTTTGTATTATCATATTTGGGTGGACATGCTGCTGACTGGCCATTCCCTTAGTCAATCGAGACAACCCATTATTAAGAAACTTCCATGGTTTTCGGCAGGAGTTATAGAAACTCTTTGCCCGTCATGCTCAATGTCAGGCCTTGGATAATGAGCTGCTCTCTTTATGCCAAGGTAACCAAGAATTGTTAGCTTACATAGCTTCCTTTAGTCGATTAGTAGTAGAGACTAATTGGCCTGAGGAGAAGAGAACAACAATCTTTTATCAGGGATTACGAGAAGAACTCAAGGACATATTGGCGCAAGTAGTAAACCCACCGACAGGTTTTGCCGAATTCGTTGACCTAACTATACAATTGGATCACCGGTTGCAGGACTGGCGCACTGAACTCGTCAAGTGGCTGAAATTCATTCTGAGCCAATGCAGTTGGGAGGTGTTTGGGGTCCAATTTCTAATGAAGAGAGAGACAAAAGAAGACAACAGAAAGCCAGTCATAACCTTTGTAATTGTCCAGTGAAACTGTTGTGGAAACCAATGGGAGCCGTAGACAAAGCAGACAGGAACATCATGAAAAAATGAACTGAAACAAAAATACAAAGCCCGACATTCAGATCTCTCATTTCGTTGTTCCCGCTATCTTAAATAGTGACATTCAACCTTCCAAGATATATGCTCTTGAAGCATATGTGGACAGTGGTGCGATTGGAAACTACATGGATCACAAACTGTCAGGCAAGATGGGTATTTGTATACATCCAAAGGCTGTCGTGGAAAATGTCACCGCAGTGGATGGTACTCAACTGATATCCAGACCAGTGATGAAGTGTACTGAAGTTTGCACCTTGCTTTGCCAGGGGGGACCTCGAGAAAAGGTCTTGTTTGACCTAATCAGTGCTCCACAGTTTAAAGTAATATTAGGTATTCCATGGCTGGAGAAACATAATCCACAGATTGATTGGCATGCCAGAACCTTAGTATTTCCTGAGAAATGCAAACACTCCTGCTATGTTCAAGGCAGAACCTTTGGAAAAGGAGTTCAACTGGTTTCAAGAGAAGAACCTACCTTAGGATTAATAGGAACTCTTCCACCAGAGTATCATGATTTTCAAGAAGTTTTTGAAGAACAGGCCAACATGTTGCCTCCACACCGGCCATATGATTGTCAAATCGGTGTAATCCCTGGTTCCAAAACCCCATGTAGTAGAATGTATGCTTTAACCAAACAAGAAAATATTAATCTGAGGACATATTTGGATAACTACCTAGCCAATGGTTTTATTCAGCCTTCTAAGTCCCGTGTGGCTTATCCTTTGCTCTTTGTACCAAAGAAGCAAGGGGACCTTCATACTTGCATAGATGATCATGCCTTAAACGAGATCACAGTTAAGAACAGGTACCCCCTTCCACTCATACCAGTGTTAATGGAACAAGTTAAGGACACAAATGTTTTACCAAACTGGACCTTCGAGGAGCTTATCACTTAGTGAGAATCAAAGAAGGGGATGAATGGAAAACTGCCTTCCACACAAAATACGGCTTATACACGAGTATCAAGTTATGCCTTTTGGCTTATGCCATGCTCCAGCAACTTTTCAGAGCTTTATGAATGATTTTTTACGCAAATTGCTAGATGTCTGTGCCGTAATGTACCTCAATGACATTCCAATTTATTCAAGCTCGGCCAAACAGCACATAACTCATGTGAGGGCAGTATTCAAGAAACTACGGCAACACAGGTTATTTGTCAAGCTGGAGAAATGCTCATTTCATGCAACCTCAGTGGAATATTTGGGATTCATCCTGTCACCATTGGGAATTCAAATGGATAATTGAAAAGTTGAAGCAGTTTTGAATTGGCCTTCCAAACATCTGTGAAAGGAGTCCAAAGTATTTCGTGATTCACCAATTTTTACAGACACTTTATTGCCGGATTTATCCAACTAGTCCATCCAATAACTTTGTTATTGAGAAAGCACAAGGCATTCTACTGGACCAAGGAAGTGGAAGAGGCTTTCCAGACCTTGAAAAAACATTTTACCACCACTCCCATTTTGAGACACCGACCACCTGAGCTACTGTTTGTAGTAGAAACAAATGTGTCCAGTGCTTCAATGGGAGCTGTTTTATCTCAAAAAGACACAGAGACCGGACAAATGCATCCAGTGGCCTTCTGGTCGAAGAAGTTTTCAACAGCAGAATTAAATTACATTATCACAGATAAGGAATTACCAGCTATAAAACATGCTTTCAAGAAATGGAGACACCATTTATTGGGGGCCCGGCATACTGTCACGGTTCTCACAGACCACCGAAACCTGCAATATTTATGCAATCCAAAGGCTCAGTCATCCTGACTACTCCGCTGGGCATTGTTTTTTGTGCAATACAATTTTGTCATAACTTACCGCCCCGGAGTGCATAATGGTAAAGCAGATGCCTTGTCACGTATTGGAGAGAAAGAAGAGGTCCAAAGTACCTTGGATCCAGTAAGCATAATTCCAGAAGAAAAGGTGCTGGGAGTCACTGGATTTTCAGAAGAAAACCAGCATGACCACTTCAGAGTTAGAGGCCTGGAAGTTAAAAGGACCAAAGTGTTGCATTCAAGACGGTTTACCTTATTTCCAGAGTTGCCTTTAACTACCAAATGAGGAGCTACAAAGGAAGGTCATGGCAGATTACTATGGAGCAACTCTAGAAGGCCACCCTAGAATCGCTAAGACAACAGCCAAGATCAAAAGACATGTTTGGTGGCCAACATGGTGTAAGGATATCATAGATTTATCCAAACGTGTGGTATTTGGGCCCAAAACAAAGGCTCAAAGCATAGACCAGGAGGACTTCTTCAATGGTTACCTATTCCACCAGCACCATGGCGTACCATTTCTATGGACTTAATTACCGAGTTACCCCCTTGTTCCGGTTATAATACAATCCTTGTAGTGGTGGATTTGTTCTCCAAAATGGCTCATTTCATTGCCCTTAAGGAACTTCCCACATCAACAGTTTTGCCAAAGGTGTTTCTAGAACAAATTGTACGTATTTATGGATTTACATCAGCAGTGATCTCTGATAGAGGGAGTCAATTTGTCTCCCAATTTCGGAGAACATTTTGTGAGTTAACTAAAGTTGAAGTATGTTTATCTACCAGCCACCACCCGCAAACTGCCGGTCAAACTGATAGAACCAATCAAACCTTAGAACAATACCTTTGATGTCTTCTCCACCAAATATATTGTTCTTCGGTGGATGTCCTCTGGGTTGCAGAGTATGCTTACAATAACTCTGAACACACCTCCACAGGTTATACCCCTTTTCACATCCTTAACGGTTCACATCCTCGGACCTCTACCTTCGATCCAACAGATTCCTTAGAGATGCCAGCAGCACAGAATGTTCATGAGAACATTACCCAGGTACAGAAAGAGGTCCTGAGACATTTAACTATAGCAAAGGAAAGCCAAAAGAAATGTTCAGATAAACTTTGAAGAAAATCTCCAGATTATAAAGTGGGAGACAAAGTATGGTTGTCTTCTGAACACAATGCACTTAAGGGCCTACATAAATTCCAGCCTAGGTTTCTGGGCCCATTCTCTGAGGAAGCTATTGTCAACCATATATAATTAAGGTTAAACCTACCATCTCACATGCAAATTCATCCAGTATTCCATGTTTCCTTGTTAAAACCAATGAATCCGGGGCCCAGACTGCAACCATCACCCAAAGCCGTGATTATAGAAGGTGAACCATAATTCTTAGTGAAAGAAATCTTAGATTCCAAGATTGTCAAAAGGAAATTGTTCTACTTAGTGGATTGGAAAGGGTTTGGTCTACAGAACAGAACTTGGGAATCTAGTTCCAAAATTCATGCTCCCAAATCGCTTCAGAGGTTTCATCAGGATCAACCCACTAAGCAAGGGCCAGAGGGTCCATCATTGGGAGGGGACTTGGGGGGGAAAACTGTCATGATCCCAGTCAGTGAGCATCGACCTCATTCAGGCAAGGCAGAGCACATTATATCAATCAGCAGGTCAAATGTGGGTGTTAGCCTGGCACATATGGCATTTACACCATTCAAAGCATCTACTTCCATAGACTCTAGTGATGTTCAATATTAATTTCATATACTGAAGATGGCCGCCCGCCAAACCCATTTACAAGTAGCAGCACGGTTCTATTAATATTTGCAGAGGGAGCTACTTAAGCCCAGCATCTGCTGGAATGCGCGCTTCGCGTCTGCTCCACTGACAGCGGGTAACGCTACCAGCGCTTCTGCTCACAGAACCAGAGAAAAAGAAGATAATAGAGACATTAGTTTAACAAAGAGTTACGGAGCACCATAGTTCTCAGAAGAGACTTACCCGACACAAGTTATCTTTGACACTGTTATCTGCAGTTGCGAAATTTTATTCACTCAAAATCGCAGCATCTCAGTCAGAAGTTTCACTCACAGCCGAAGCATCTTCAGTCATAAGTTTCACTCACAGCTGCAGCATTTTCAGTCAGCAGTTTTCGCTTGCAGTCGTAATATCTTCAGTCAAAAGTTTCATTCGCAGCCACCGCATCTTCCAAAGGTTTTTTCCTCAGCGTTCCAAAAACCTGCAGACAACACAAGAGGTATTTAATTAAAAAACAAACTTAACAGAGTAGACCTTTTATAAGCATTTACGTACCTGAAGGTTCCTCAGGTTTTCACCTTACAGTTGTTACTGCGCTACACCTTGAAGGCTGCAGTTACTCTGTGTTGGCGAACTTATGTTTAAAATGTTTTCTCATCCTGAGTAACGACGCAGCCATCGCAGCCATAATTCTTCTCCCAAACTCCTTGAACCTGCAAAAAAGAGAAAAAGACAAACGTAATTAGAAAGAGAGATCCGTTCAACATAGGAATCAATTCAAGCCTTAAAGATTACAGTATCTTCACTTGCTGATTTACCCAAAGACTCATTCTTAAAAGAATAGAACTTTCAAGGCAAGAAGCCACAGAGTTCATCAGCATCCTTACTTACCATTATTTCTCCATCTCAATGTGCCCCTGTAGAGAAGCAGGATGAAAAGCTCCACAATAATAAACCAAAGGTGAGAAGGGAATTCAGCCCTAGACATAGAAGGGAGTGATTTTAATGGAATACACACTTCATATAGTATTATCTCAGTTAATAGATGTTATAGCATTTCTATTGTTGTCATTTGTTTGTTCAAACAGAAAAATAATCCTAAAGGCTGGGAAGGAATATCACTCCCAAGGATTCCAGGTAAGCATTACAGCTGCTACCGATGCCGAAGCCCTGACAAAACACAATCTAATAATAAATCTTGGTAGGAGTAACAGCAACAGTGCAAACAAGGGAAACACTCTCTTGGACGGTGGTGGGGCTATCGACGCAGCGTGCATGCAGGGCAACAAACCAATACATGACTATGAAACAGAAAGAACAAGGAAAATCAAAACAACAGGGTTTCCCGCCCCAAGTGGCAGCCCCAAACAACACTGACAAAATGTTCACAATGAACACAACAAGCAGACTGCGCATATTAATCATCTCGATACATCATCTGATAAACAACTGATACAATGGGATACAATAGGAAAGAACGGAGAGGGAAGGGGAGAGGCCAAAAGAGGCCGAGTTACACAACAACACATGGATTGAAAAAACAAAAGTGTACACAATTGAAAACAACCTAGGCTTACCAGGTAGAAATAAAATGAATGATCCAAAAGCCCTTGACGTTGATGCCGATGTGGAAAAACAACCCCCATCAAAAAGAGGGGATGGCGACCAAAGAGGGCAAGGGGAAACAACAAATCACAAAATAAATAGACCAGTGAAAGAGAATTAGAATGAGAGAGAGAATGAAATGGAGGAAAACAGTCCAATCGCATGCAAAAGAAGCTAATGAGTATGGCAATGATGGGTGACCTGCAATGGACCAAACAAAACGTACACCAAGGATGCAGAGAATTGAAAATAAAAAAAAAAACTGTAAAACCACAGTATACGTGTATCTATGAATCAACATCTACTCCAGCATCCTTTCTACCAGAGCAAAACATCGAACGATAAAGACAGCAAAAGCAAAACCGCAACAAGACTTCATTTTCCGATGAATTGAAAGAATAGAACTTGCAAACAAAGTTTATAGAATTCATGCAGACATGGGCAAGTGAGAAAACTCTAATGACCAGGATATCTGAGAAAAACAACTTCAGCAGAAGTAAAGAAAGAAGAATAATTCAAATTGAAAAAAGGATAAAAATTCCAGGAAAACAAATGCATCCGCAGTACACGATGAGCGGAGTGAGCAGACATAAATGAATACAGAGGAACGATCAAACTAACGGAAAAACTATGAGAATGAGGATTATGAAAGCCACAAAGTCTCTGACAGTTCACTACCAAATCTGTCTGCAGGCACCTCACTGGTCCACTTGGCAACCCGGTTGCTTTGACAAAATACAATGCAGCACAATTACGGATAGGTAAACTCCAATAAATGGAAAAGACTGGTAATGCCTAAATGACGAGCACGAGAGTGTGAAGCATTACGGAAAAAATCAAACTCTGCTAGAACAACTATTAGCAAGTAAAGAGAGATTAGAGTGTCCGTTTAAAGAAAAAACAACAGCCATCTCTTGCAAGCCACAGGAGAACACATTCATAACAACATCATGGCTGCCATGCCAATCTCGATGGCCCCGTTCACAAAGCTTTATGAAGCAATGAACGAAAGTAATAAGGACAATACAACCCTCCTTGTGATGATACACACAAAACGAATACACCTGGAAACATTCATGTCGAACGTTCAAGAAAGGCTAAACTATGATGTAGAAAATGTGGCCACTTGGCAAGAGACAGGCAATGAAACCATATGACAACATAGAACCATCATCTTGTCCACAAAGTAAGCAACATCACCAGGCATGGAAAGAGAATTTGATCAAAAGACCAGAGAAGACAAATGATTTAAACAGTGAACTCAAAATTGAGCAAATGTCACCTTTCCTAATTCTTGAACAAAAAAGAACAAGACGAGGCACAACAAAAAAAACAAAAACAACAAAATAAGGGCGAAGTATGCAAGGCAATGGCAGAAACAGAAAAAAAGAACTGAAAACATGAATTGGAATCCAAGCAAGCCGAAAGAAAGTAACAAAGGGAATGTCAGCAAAACAGCTGCACTCATGAAACATTCATGGACCAAACAAGGACTTTCAAAATTGGAACTAGATAACTTGCGCAAAGATAGAATGGAAACCAACCTACATTGAGCAAACGTAAAGTGACATATCACCTCAAATGACCTCCCAATTGTCGAGTATAAAGATGAAAAAAGAGTGGACAATGTTATTCTCCGCCTACACTCCTTGAAAGTGGCTGACCAATTGCTGAACAATGCCATAGACCTCCACCGGCTTGGCGTCAATGTGAGACACTGCAACAAAACAAAACAAGAGAGCAATCACAAAAGAAACACCCCCACTTACAAATCTGAGGTGTTACGCATAGATGAATACAAGAAACAAACTTCACAGAAGAAAGAAACATCAAAATAAAAGTGACATTCAAAAACAAAAACGCAGTACCAGGCAACCCAACACATGACAAGAATGTATGCAATAAAACATCAGTGAGAAATGGATGGGCTTGGGTAGCAGAAACCTTGTAAAAAGAATTAAGGACCACCAGCTAACTCAACCTGCCTCTGCTCAGCATGTTCTGGCATCATGGAAAACAAGAGGTCACAAGCATTTATTTAGTGAATTTTCAATGAACACCAAAGGAGCAGACATAATTTGTCTCCAAGAGACCTGGCTAAGAAAAAACCTGACACGTGATGGTTATTATACCTGCATTAATCCAACTGGAAAAAGGCAGTACGGAAGACCATTTGCAGGGCTAATGACTATGATAAAAAGTGACTGTAACAATAAAGTAGTTTCTACAGGGAATCCCAACCATTACACAAAATGGTCGCTACTAAAAGCAAAAGTCAAATCTTAAGACGATCCTCAGAAATCCTGATAATCAACCTTTACTGGAACCCACTAAAGATTGAAAGAAAGCATGCTTAAAGATAGTGGAAGAGTTAATCATCAATGCACAAACTAAGCTACTAAGCCTGATGATTTTATTATTTGGAGACTTGAAAATAAAATGCCTGGACCAACTCGGACTTCCCAAAAATCAACTGGATGACCAGACAGGTCTACTGAGCTCTAATGAAATTGAGTGGTCTCAAATTATGGAAGCTCATAATCTGTATCAAAAGAAATGTGGAAAAACAATTCCTATGCATCAACCCTGGATTACATCTACATATCCAAAAACTACCTACATAAAGTAGTGAGTCTAGAAATTCATGAACAAGAAAAGAGTGACCATAACTCACTAAACTTAACATGGATGGCTTCAAGCCAGTTGAAAGAACCACAAACACCGTACAATTTGGAGGTAAACCAATGCTGCAATGGGCTAAAGATATAGAAACATTAACAAATAAATATCTAAAAAGAACTAAAGGGCAACACATATGACACACTAGACGAATACTAGAAGAATATTGAATAATTAAAACCGGAATGAAACAGCCACTACTCCACCCGAAACATAAATAGAGCCAAACACTGGTAGAAAAACGGAAGAGTCTACGAAGGGAGTTAAGAAGCTGGGGTAAAATTCATACCAACTGAACATCAGCAGTTTTTAAAAAAAGCAGCTAACCAGATAAAACAATGATATAAAAACTGGGCGATTGGATTTAAAATAAATCTGAACAAGAAGACGGAGAGCAGATGTTAAAGGCCATGAAAAACAAATCTTGATAAGAAATATGATCAATACTAAACAATGTAATGCTAAACGAACAAAGTCGATTGAGTAACAGAGTCACAGAAGACTGCTGGATTAAGCACTTCTCCAAAGTATTCGGGACCTCTATGGCTCAGGAACCAAGTGAGCAAAGCACAGAAACAACATGAATCACAAATTGTCGGAAAATGAAATAGCCACAATAATAAGAAAGTTGAAAAACTCAGCGGCGGCAGGCCCGAATGGCTTGACCAATCTAATCCTACAACATCTATTTAACAATATCATGGAATCAAAACACCTACCACAATCATGGACTACTGGAATAATAGTCCCAATTTTCAAAAAAGGATCAAGAGATGATACATCCAAATATAGGCCAATAGGATTACTGGATATTGCCGGAAAAAATCCTAGCAACATCATTACAAATAAGTCTCTGAAAATGGGGAGAAGATGCAAAAATACTAGACCAAAGGCAAATAGGATTCACCAAGCGCACGAGAACTGAACTGAATCTATTCATACTGTCCTTGGTGAAGCTGGAAGCAATGAGAACAAATGACAATCTATTCCTCGCATTTATCGACCTTAAACAGGCGGTCGATGGGGTCAACAGACACAAACTATAGGAAATCTGTGAAAATGGAATTGCCCAAATGATCGCTTGGAAATGATTGAAGCTTTTCATAAAAATACAACAATAAAAGTGCAGTTTAATAAAGAAGGAGTATTCTCACAGCAAATAGAAACAAAGAGGGCTGTTAAACAGGGCTGCACACTAGCGGCAACCATGTTCAAACTATACCTAGTCGATGTACAGGATACAGTAAGTGACACCAAACTGCTACCACCAATTCTGAACAACACTAAATTACCAGTACTTGGAAAATGCAGAAGACTTGGTTGTTAGACCAAATGCAAAATGGCTGCAACGCAACCTGGAAAATGTTCAGGAATACATGGAAAAAAACAACCTTATATTACAAGATCTTTACTGTTGGTAACAACAAGAAATAAGATTGCAAGAACTTCAAATGCAAACTAAAAGGAATTGCTCTAGAACAGTTTGACTAAATAAAATATTTAGGAATTTGGTTCAATACCTCCGTAGCAGAAATAATGTAGCAGGATGAACTAGAAGACAAGGTGCAAGCCCTAGCAGTCTAAGAGGTGATAATACGCACAAGTTATGGAAAATTCACCATGAATCCAGTGCAAATATTCTACCTGCAAAAAGTAGTTCCATGTTTAACCTATGGCGGGGAAGGAATTCTAAACCTGCACTGGAAGATATGGTCCAAGCAAGAAGATACATTCTGGAAGAAAGTACTAAAATGACCTAAAAGTCTTCCAAAGACTGTGATAAGGTGTGAACTAGGACTGCAATCCTTGCAATCAGTTATACAGTGAAAGTCACTAAATCTTCTCAGGAGAATCGAAGAAGATAATATGGCAATAGCCTACAACTTTCGAAAACCAAAATGAAATGGAAAAAGATCAACATTTTTAAATAATTGGAAGGTCACATGCTTGAAACAACTAGAATTTATAAACTCAACAAAACAAACGTTGCTAACAAATCTGGATAAAGTCAAGGAGAAACTCCAACAATTAGATTTGATACACAATAGATGAAACAAATTAAGATACAAGTTCATGAACAACTTTGCACTTGACCATAGGAAGATGAACGAAATGCCAAAATATCGACAACAATTCCCGAGTAAATTCCATAGAGACCAGTTATTGCGAACAAGAATGAACATCTACAGAACAAACAAATATCTTTGGAGAACAGGAGACAGAGGGACAAATCAAGGCGAATGCAGAACATGTGAGTGCCATTACACTCAAGAAACAGTCAAGCACCTGCTGATGGAATGCAGTGCATTGCCAGACCAAAGAATGACACTGGTGGAAAAAGACTGGAAAAACGCAAGCACTTCCACGGATGATGATTGGTGGAAATACTTTCTTGTAGGTGAAAGGAAAGGTCTGACCTGTGACAGAATCAATTTACTAACAAAAATTATGAAGGATCTAGAAGAACAGGACACTGGTAAACAAGCTCATAGTTAAAATTGTATTTAAGAACATAAGACAATGAGAAGGAACAAGTAAATGTGTAAACAGTTTAAATGTTAACTAACTCACGATAAAATAAAAAATGCATATGGTCTGTCCCCTTTCTGTAATGGCTTGACAGGCAAAGAATGATGGTCTGGTGGGTTGCCCAGAGCAATTGTCAGAGGTTTAACAATAATGTGAAACCTTCCAGCCATCACCTCTTAGTTTTGCAATGTCACCCCGAGTGGGATGGGTATACCCAGATGTGGGTCCTGTGCCTGTTGGGTCTAGAGTCCCATGCTGCTACTTACTGATGATGCCCAATGAGGTCGAAACATGTCTGGGGATGGTCGTGTTCTCATGCAGAAGGAATGCGATCTAGCAGTTTGGGCTGGACTTCTCCTTTGAGGGTGGGACAAAGCCTGATTTGCATATGGTCTTTCCCCTTTCTGTACTGGCTTGGCAGGTGAAGCACAGTGGTCTGAAGTGTTGCTGAGAGCACTTGCAAGAGGTTTAAGATTAATTTTGTACTAGTTAACAAGAATGAGCTAATAAAATAAAAACATGTAAATTATCTAGCATAATTAATCAAAATGAATAGAGCATATCATCAAATTATGATACATTACTAAAATAATGAATACATTCATACGTCACATGACATGATATGAACACACAATTTGTACAATATAATTCATAATTAGTAATCACAATATATATATAAAAAACATAATAATAGTAAATAAAAATTAATTATGACCACAAAATAACATTCCTATTAATCATAATTAATGATCATGATTCATCGAAAATGAAAAACAAAATAGTAATTATTGAGACAAAACAATGTATTAACACTAAACATCAAAACAAATCAGAAATAGTAATAAGGAAAAATAGAAAAATAACAAAATTATTATGATGAATAGAAAAATAATATTGCGACAGAAAATATGTTTTTTATAAATCAAAATTAAGAGTCAAGTTTTGGATTATCTGAAATATTAAAATGCATAATTTCCCAAAAAAGAACATTATTCAAGCAATAGCATTTATCATAGACAGCAGGAGCACCAACGGTAGGTCATTGTAATCCTGGCTGCCAATCAAGATACAAGGTTTCCGGGCAAAGTTCACCTGGGTAGCCATGCATCCTAATGCTATGATTCCTTATCACTCCGTGCTCCCTGCTCCCCTGCCTCCCTGTTCCCCTAACCCCTCTCACACAATTATCAGCACTACCAATCCTTGCCAGCCTCTCCTTTCTCATCTGGCAGCTCCACGACATCTGCCCTTGTCCTCACTCCCCAGCAGCTTCGATCCATGATATGAAATTAACAAACGAGTTCACTTCCTTGGCAGCAAAGTCCTGTCTTGATATCCGTGGCATGGGAGTGGAGCCACAGGGCTAGCATGCAACACGCAGCCAGCCCCATGTTCTAATGGTGTTAATCCCAGCACTAGTGGGGCAATATGGCCTCTAATGTGACCTACAGCCGAAAACCCAAATCTGAATGAACATTTAAGATTAATTAAAAAATCATAACAAATATGAATACAAAATAACAGATATAATCTTAATTCATAATGGATAATACAAACACAATAAATAATGCAAATACAAGATTAACGGCAAACAGCATCTATATTAATGAGAGTGCATCATTCATATTTTTTAATAAATAACCAACGAAAAATAAAATATGAATATATAAATTAAATTAATCTTAATAACTTCATGTACACTTATTATTAATACTAATAATAATACTATTAATAATAATATAGTGATTAAAACAAAAAATGCAATTGATATAAAATAAAAGTAACATTAATCACAATAAATATGTGCATCATAAACTAATAATAATTATGAACATAATTGAATGACTTACATTTTTGCATTCAAAAACACAGCTCATTTGTAAAAACATACAGAAAAGCATTGCACATTGTAAAACATTTGCTCTATTAAATATATATTTGTGTAACGTTATTGTAAATCTTACAAAATTAATAAAGTAAATGTGTATTCTTTACATGTTCTATTTGTGTATATATTTCATGTATTTGTCACTGTTTAGAGGTTCTATAAATGGAATTGTTCGACATCTTCTAAAGTTGTATATATGCTGTTCCACATTAAGTTAGAGATCCTCAGGCCTCCTCCTTCATCCCGAATGGAATACAAAACAAAGGAAAGCTGTGCTAGCCTGCAAAGGACAATGGGCCTCATTACATGGTATGCGGTAACCATGGCGCTATTAGCGCTATGGTTGCCGCCGGTATTTTACTGTGTCCGCCTTGGCGGATGGTGGAATTACCGCCCTACTCCAAGGTGAGCGGGGGCGGTAATTCCCCATTCACCAAGGCACTTCCCCATATCCATTTTTTCCCCCATAGGGCTCAATGGGAATGGGGAAGGAGCTAATTACGGTCGGGTCCCGCAAAGGGACCTCGTAGTAAGTTGGTAAGGGTTTACCGAAATAGGTGCCCTTACCGGTAAACCCTTACCGCATTCCGTGTAATGAGGCCCAATGAATACAAAAAAAAAAGCTGGAATCCAACAAGATTCATCTGCAGCTTCCACTTGCCACAGTGCCAACTCACCGTAGCCTTTCTGCCCAGCCTGCCACTGTCCCCGTCACTCTTTCCTCTGTTCTACTGTGTGTGTAGTGCATTGCTCATGCACAAACAATGCGTACATAGCAAAGACACAATATAACTTAATTAAGATTGTTGTGATTCTTGCCTTTTCAGCGCCCGTTATCCCTCCCAAAATTGTACAATAATCTGTTCAGCAAAAAACGAATTAGTTCACAAAAATGCAATTAGCGATTACGTGGTTTAGTAAACAAAGTGAGGATCCGACTTCAGGTCATATTATGAATCCTGATTTTTCCATTCGTTCTGCTATGGTGAATTAAAAATCTCAGGCAAGTGGGAGACGTATGCATGTTGCTTGTAGTGCATGGCCTGTTTGTCATTATCATACACCGTAGTCTGTGTTTTGGGTGAATTCTAAAACATCTGGTACAGTAGCAGAGGGAACAGTCCGACATCGGTACTGCTTCACCGCTCTGCATCTCAAACTCATATTGATGCCACTGCGGGTGTCTTAGAGAACAAGGGAAGTGATAACCTTTTCCACCATTTTGGCTTTGTAAATGTGGAGACATGACAAGCTGCTCGATAATGACTTAAATGTTGTTACTATGTCCATGACTCTACTCTGTGACATCAGTTTGTGTGGCTCTGCTATACTATCAACAATATTTGCTGCTTATGTTTTGAAATGAGGCCCACCAGATGAATGTGCTACGGTCGGATCTGAGAGTTGGTTCATCTAGCAATAGCTCTCTCCAGTCAGGCTGCACAATTTCAGCAAAATTGTTAATCGCCGTCACCTGAGTCACTGTTATGATCACAGCATCATTTAGGGGCCGATTCATGGAACAAACTTGCACCGAAAATCCCAGTGCAAGCAGGCGCAAGGTGGTGCAAGCGTGAGAAAGCAAGCGCACGTGCACTCGTGCGATTCAAGGAAGGTGCTGCGCTTGTTTCCCACTAGTTGTGCGCCAAATCCGTGCATGGCATACGCGGGCACACACGTCATCAAACGGCGTGCGCTACGTGCACAGCAAATGCACACATAGTGCGGCGCACACAACAAAAGTGGAACAGTGGGCGTAACACGCGGAATGGGGAATAACGCGTGAAAAAGAAGGCGTAACTGGGGAAGTACTGCAGGGAACTACACGGAACGCCCACACGCACAGGAACAACCCGTATTCATGGATTCGAATACGGGAAACCCGCGCACGGCAAAAGACGCGCACAGGCATCAACGCGTCCGCCACACGAAGGCAGGCGGAAGCGTCTCCGCGCACAGTATAAAAGTGCACGCAAACAACAAACACGTATATACAGCTACAATGAATGCCCCATTTGTCGCAGCACTGAACGTGGGACATCGCAGGAGGAGGAGAATAGCCAGGGCACGCATTTTTTCACCACGGAAAAGCCTTTTTGGGATGCCTGACGACCAGGTCTATGGCAGGTATAGGTTTCCACCCCTTATCATCCTAGACCTGGTCAGGGAGTGGGAAGATGACCTTACATCCCCTACCCTCTGCTCCCAAGCATTGAACCCCTTGGAGAAGGTGCTCAATGTCCTGCATTTTTTGGCCACTGGGTCTTTTCAGCGGATTACTGCCATAGTGGGGGGGGTCTCACAGGCCATGCAGTCACGCTGCCTACACCAGGTCTTGGCAATCATGACAGCACGCCCCTCTGTCCACAGGCACATATACATGCCCAGAACACTCGTAGAAAGGCAGGCCGTTGTCCAGGACTTTTACAGGGTGGCACACTTCCCCAACGTGCTCGGTGCCATAGATTGCACCCATGTGGCCCTACATCCACTTAGGGCCACATGGGCACATCTACCGAAACCGCAAGCACTGGCATTCCATCAACGTACAGGTGGTATGTGATGCAAAGGGAATCATCACCTCTGTCTATGCTAACTGCCCTGGCTCCACCCATGACAGTTTCACATACAGAATGTCCGCCCTGAGCCGGGCCCTCGAAGCTGGGCAGCATGGCGACACATGGCTCCTAGGTGTGTACAAATGCCCGTGCACATGCATGCATGTCACACACACACAAACAAATACACAGACCCCAATAATCACAACCATTGTCACCTCTCCAGGGGACAGTGCCCACCCTCTGAGCAACCACATGATGATGCCAATCCGGAACCCCACCACACCACCCCAGGTAAGATACAACACTGCCCATATTGCAACCAGTGCCATAGTGGAGCGCACATTCGGAGTGCTCAAGCCACACTTCCTCTCCCTTGACTGCTCTGGTGGGCAGCTACTCTATGCACCCCCAGTAGTGTGCAGGATCATTGTGTCAGCATGTGTCCTGCACAATGTTGCAACATGGCAGGGCGTACCGGTGGACATGGTGGTGCCCCCACATCCCCAACCACAGGCACAGGCTCTGCACATGGTAGGGAATAGGGCATGTGTCGAGGCAGCCTGGACCCAGCTTGTGGCCACATTCTTCACCTAAACTCCCAACCCTGCAGAGTGCACACAGGCCTGGCACATACCAGGTGACAATCAATGATGACAAAGCGACAGTCAACTGTCACAACCTTACCACCCTGAGATTGTTGCCATGGAATTGCCACTTGTGTGCCTCCCTAGCTACTTAAACACAAGCAATCCTGTGTGACCAAAAGGCACACATGCAAGGTGTGAATCACACAAACCTGCAAAACAGGCCATGACTATCACTGGTATGTCACTCAAACCCTCCCAAACCACAACATGACATGGCAAGCACTAGCCATACACCAACACAGTACCAATAAGGTACACATTGCCATGTGAAAAATGTAAATTGGCATCAGACAATGATGCCTGACATGGAATCAGATGAAATGACTGACCAACAACCTCCCACCCAAAATAAGTCAGACCCAAATGCATTCCAAAAGTTGTAGTTGTAACATAACAATGAATGCCTGTCTACATGCACAATGTGCATTGCAAAATCAACACTGCAGCTTCTGTGTGCCGTGTCCACCTCCTGCAACACACTGCTCAGTGCACAGCACAGTGAACAGCCATTCTGTGTGATGCACACCCTGAGCATCACATCTAAGCGACAAACTACATCAAAAAGCAAATTAGGCATGTACAGTATCCACAATTGTTCATAGAACATGTGCTGCAGGGACACAGTGGGCACCAGAAGGCAAACAGAGTGTACACGTGGACATGGAAGTGTGGTTGTACATGTAGTGGATAATAGTGTGAGTGTGTTGGTCAGTAGGGACATGCACTCAACATATGCATGTGCAATCAAGTGACCATCAGTGTCCTCTACACATCACATGTGAACATTCACCATGTGTATACCCCAGCATGTCAAACCACAACTATCCCCTCACACCTGAAAGGTAAACACAACACATGAACAGGCATTGATCAGTAGAATACATCATGTACATAGGATACCACAATTACAATGTCAGGGTGCCCAAGGCAACTATCAACAACAACCCCCCGCCCCCAGAAATCACCACAACCCACTGAACAACTGCACCTGGGTTATTCAGTCTCATCCTTTAATTTCACCTGGCCACAGGATCACCCTTCCCCTTTGTCACCATCTCCCACCTTGTGTGTAAAAAGTTGCCAGCACCCTCAGAGTCCACCTTGATTTGCAAAAGCACCAAATCCAAGAGAACTCAAAGCAGGCTAACACAGAAGCCAAGCAAATAGCCTGCAGGCAGGAAAACAAACCAGAACAGCCTCCAGTAGAAGACTTGAAGTAGCAGTACGCCACAAAGTCCAAGTACTACCACAATGATGTTAACAACCAAGGTAGCAGAGTAAAACAATGTGACAACAGGATGTGTACCATGTGTGGTACATAACATAGAATGATGCACCACGAACAGATGTGTACTGTCACAGCTCCCGTGTACAGGCACAGGAGTGGCATGAACCAACCACCCCCACCGTGGTCTGGGTGCCTACAAGGTCAAACTCACACAGGCCTCTGAGACCCTGGTGGGGAAGGACGGTCAGGGATATGCAGTCGGGACAGGCTTTGGCATACTGGATAACCGGAATGAGGGGCAGGAGAGGGGAGTAGGATTGACAAGGGAAAGTGGGGAATGCACAAAAATGTAGTACTCACATTAACACATACACAATTAGACCAAACTTGTTCATCAGGCACATAGCAGCAAATTACTCAAATGGAAGTTAAAGAGAAACTTATCTCTGGGGTGAGTGCTGGCCTCCGGCCTGCACTTTCTCAAGGCCAGTAACAGGAGTAGTTCAATGCTGCAAAGAGAGCCACAGTTAATAATCTGTGCGTGCCCAAAACACACAAACACACCACCAAATATGCCCCAAAGTAACAAACTACTCTACAAACAGACAATCTTGTGTGGATGCTTCGTACCCATTACGTAACATTACCCCTGTGATGGTTCATACACAGTCAATGCAGTAAGTCAGGTGCCGCTGGGTGCGTGGCAAATGGAACACCAATGTGTCACGATTCACACAACATGCAATGTTCCCTGGGTAAGCAGACAGACGCATATAGCAAGGTATGACTTCAGAACAAGTCGTGTACCACCATGACCAAAATAAAGTAGGCAGTGCATGTTTCAAATTCTACTTGGAAATGAAATGCACTGCACCCGAGTATGTCCCTTGCTGTCTGTCCCTGTGAGCTGCTTCTTTCCATATCTCGGAAAGCTACATGGCTAATACAAGTGCCTCAATGGCCCATGGGGGACCAGAGGGTATGTGCCACTGCCTCTGCTGGTGCCCCAGACAACTTTCGCTATCAACTAGCCATCAGTCCACTAACACATCTGAGCTGCATTGTGCGCTTCAACATCAATATTTGTCCAAGCTCACCGTCAGTGCTGCTACTAAGCATGCATGTGCAACTGGCTTGGTGGAAGGTTTGCTGTGTTTCGACCCCCCTCTGCTCACCTTGCCTGGAGTCCCATGAAACACGTCAGCAGTTTTCAGATGTATGATCGCAATCCCTGTGCCTCTGCTTGCGCACACATGCGCATGTCGGCACCCCAAACGTGTCCAGATTCCAGACGTCCAATGGCCCATGTCTCCTGGCAAAGGTGGTCTGGAGGCTCATCCCCCTGCAGAAAGCCCATGAAACACATCATTAATGCTTTAGATTCATCTGTGTGTGTCTCTTCAGGCATTTCATGACTGGATCATGTCAGAGACGTACATCAGAAATCACACCATCAGTCCGTCTTTCACAGCCAAAGTGTGGAACACACTATCTACGGCATGAATTGCAACAAGCACATGTAAAGATAAGAAAAATACTACACAATGCATAGCAATGAATGTACACATGAATCATGAAACTCCCCATCTAGCAAAAGAAGACCAGTGGTCAATTACACCCCAATCATCCCCACTAGGGGTGCAACACAAGTTCCACAGCAGCAGACAAGCCACATATATGACAGTCCAAAGCCCTTATGTAATAGGCTGTTACACCGAACCATCCTTGCGAGCCCATGGATAAGGGAAGCAGGAGTGGCATATGTGAGTCAAGGACCCCAAGCAGCAAACACATACACAAGACAAGCTTGAAGGGCCCAGCTGGAACAGACAGTGGATGCTTTCAAAAGCCACAAAGCACCACACTGTCACATGAAAGCACAATAGACAAGCAATTTTAAACTATATTAACTAATTACACTAACTATGAAAAACCTACATTACCTATTTAAACTAACTATCAAACAGAAACTTAACTAACTAAACTAAAAGAAAAATCTAAAATGGCCACATACGACCCGGGGGGGAGGCACCCAGGAGGGGGAGGTACAGGGTGCTGCTCAACACCCACATGCAATGATGCTGAGGAAAAAAAAAAAACCTCCATGGGCTCAACGCCTGCACAGCCTGACCGATGTGGGAGATAGATTGTCGTCCGAGTCTGGCTCTTCCTGGAAAGGAGGACGTGGCACAGGAGCATGACCTTGCCTAGCCACAGCTTGCCCCTCGTCGGCAGCAAGCCTGCCGGACGGGTGAGCCTGGTTCTGTGTGGCGATGTCACATAGGTCTGCATGCAGAACCTCCCGTGATACACGTGCTTCCTCTTGCAAGGTAGCATGTGTAACACGGAGTTCCTCCTACAAGGTCTGGCTGGACAACCGCTGCACCTCCCGGCAAGCATGTAGCTCAGCCGAGATGGTACGCTCAAGCTGTGCAAGCCTCTCCTCTGCCTGCTCCCTCTGGGACATCAGAAGGACACCCAGAGTGGATCTGAGAGAAGCATACTCCTCCCTCAGGGCCTCCATGTGTGCCTCTGCGTGAGCAGCAATAGCTTGATGCAGAAACGACATTTCAGCCTGGTGTGACCTGTCTGAGGCCGCCATACCCAGCTTGAGCGAGCGGGCCGTCGACCGTGCCACCTGCTGCTGGAGAAGCACCTGACTAGCAGGGGGAGCACGGATCGGGCCACACGCTCCATGCTCTCAGCGATGTTCTCCATTTCTGTCCCCTGGCATTCAGAATTGGCAGTCATGTCTTTCTCCCACTCAGTATACAGCGGTTTGCGCACTGCGACCGCGTTGCTGGGCTTGACCCCTGCGGGACCCAAGGACCGGGTGTCCTTGTTGTGATGGCTCCACCCGCAGCTGCATGACTATATGCCCCCGTCAACGTGATGTCCCAGGCACATCAGTGACTGGTGTAGAGGGTGACCCTGCGTCCCGATCTACCACGGGCGGAGGTTCCAAGACTGTCTGACCCCTCAGTACAGGTGTCGCAGACAGAGGAGTGTCAACATCAGAATCACTCACCCCTGTCATATGGACCTGATGCTCATCCAACTCGACATGGTCGTCAGAGTGTTCATCAGGGCTGGACTCATAGGCAGCCAGAGACAAGATGGACTGTAGCACTTGGGGGGTTTCGTGGCCTACCACCCCACGACCCCCGCTTGTGCTGGGTTGATGTAGTGATAACAACCCTGTGCCTGGCATGACAACACCATCCTCCAGCTCCATTGCGTCATCACCTGAAAAATAGAGAGAAAAAAGGTCACTACACATGTTGGAAGCACACAACACACACACACCCCGACACCAAACACATCAGGCAGACATGTGACACACAAAATAGAACCTGGCATGTATGCTGGGTCAACTTGAAATTGCTTCTGTGATTAGACCTGTGGAAAGGTGGCAGTTTGCACTGAAGTGGGTCTATGCAGTGCAGCAAATATGTATGTTACTCACTATCTACATGTACAAGGACTTCATGGTGTGTGTCAGAAAATATGAAGGCAGTGCAAGGTCAACTTCAAGCATCACGTGCAATGTGCATTCAATAGGTAGCATGCTCACAAGCAAACAACCCCTCCCCCCAAGTGCAAAAGCAGGGATGCTTAGCATGGTATCAATAGGCTGACCATAGACCTATGTATTGACAGACAGTGTTGACTAGCATCAACAGCATCATGTGAGTCAAGTGACAACACAGCAAATGATGATGGGACAGTAAGCAGGACACACAATGAAACCTCTGGAGTACACCCACGTGTGAAGAAGACAATACACCAGTTGGACAGTCATTGGCCTTTAAACAGGCTGAGGCCTGTGACCCACACAGATTGTCAGACCCTAAACATGTGTGCAACGCAGTACTGAGCCACAGTTGACATGGAAAGGCAGATGAAATGCCATGCAATGTAGGCCATCCAGGACTTGTATTACAGTGATCATCCAGTCATGGACACATAGGGGCATGTGTGGAATGCACATGGAGCATGAATGGGCACTCATGTCCCCGAGGGGCATCTGACCTCTGCACAGTCCAAGTGAGACACCCTGCATCAAGTACTAAGGATCTACCACACAGCACATGTCTGGCAGATTGGCCGTTGGATGTTAGCATGTACACAGGAGGCATGAACAGGAAAGTACCCAATGGCAATACTGTAGCAGACCAGTGCTAAGGTGGAATTGGGGTGCAGAGCGGGGGGTTGAGGGGCAAGGGAGCATACCTACATTGAGTACCCGCTTGCAGGCAGAGGATACATGCACGTCAGTCATGCTATGCATAGTCCCTGGGCTGAGAGGAAGGTCACCCCACGGTACATGCAGAAGTGCCAGTGAGCTGGAACATGGACCGGAGGGGCATACTGGTAACCAGCATTTGAGTAGGGTGCAATAGTGGTGATGCGGACAGTCCCCGTCTGCTCCACATGTCCACCATCCAGCAGAGTAGACATGCATCAGGGAAACATTGCATTACTTGCACATCAGAACCATGTACACGTGACATGTAGTGGCAGTCATGCACAACACATCACACAAGTAAAACACACACGTCCTCGACAAACACGCATCAATACTCACTGGACTGGGCATCAAAGTCCGGCATCTCTCCCACTTCTTCGACCGATTCAAATGGTATGAACTCTGCAACGAGTGACTCATGCAGAGTCAGGTCTTCCTCCTCTGGTGCAGGCCCACTGCCAGTCACCAGAGTCAAGTTGTAATTTGAGGCACGCTTAGTCTTATCGCTGCGTTTGAGGTCATTCCAACGCTTTTTGCACTCGTGCGCCGTGTGCACCGCATGGCCGAATGCACTCACATGTTCCGCAGTGGGTATCACGGTGGGCAGCCGTAGTCTGACAATTAGCACCCACTAGCATGTCACGGCTGTGGTCCCGCACGTAGTCCATGAGGAAGTCCAGTTCTTGTTTGCAGAAAGGCTTCTTCCTCGATGTGCCAGAGGTCGTGGCTGTGTGTGGGGTCCCAGCCTGTGCTGCAGGTGCAACCTTCCTCCTCTTGGATTGTGGCGCAGACCCTGACTGGCTAGTGCTGCCCTGATCAGTATGGCCAGTGGGTTTGGTGGATTGAGCCAAGGGAGTGGCAGGTGGAGGGACGACCAAAGGCCTGACTTGTGTCAGTGGCAGCTGGGTGCCCTCTAATGGACCCTGTGCAGCAACATCCGCTGTGGCAGGGTCATTGACCGCAACTGTCCTGGTTGGCAGACTCACAACCGGGGTGTTGTTGGATGCATCTGCCCCTGCACTTGCCAACACCCAGATGTTCGGGGCAGCCGATGACATAACTGCCCCAGGGACACATGTCTTGGTCAGGGCAGCCCTGTGTGCCCCTACAGTTCCCCTCCTGGCCTGTTGGAAATCTTCCAAGGGCTCTTCAAGTGCCAACGCAGCCTGCGCTGGCAGACCCTGAGCCTGGGTGGTGGTGTCCACAGCTGCACCTGCAGCTACCACTACCCTTGGGCCCGTGGCAGTCGATGAAACGGACTGCCGGGTCACACAGGTGCCAGTGCTAGATGCAGAAGCTGCATCTCCCAGAACCACAGGGGGTGGTGGCATGACTGCACCGACACATGCACAACATCGTGCTCAAGTGGCGCACCCCTGCCTCTTCATCCTCTGTGGCCACCCTGGACACCCTGGAGTCCCCCTACTCCCTGGTCACCCCGGCCATGTGCCCGACCACGCCCTCCACGAGGGGGACGCCCAGCTGAAGTGCCCCTCACCTTTGGTGGCCTCCCAACCATGGCACAGATATAGTAGTGCCGGCAGAGATGGAGTAGTGCCAATGGGAGGTGTACACCACAATTTACCTGGGCAATTGGGGTGAAGGGGTGGGATGCAAGATGTTAACAGCCCCCCTGCACCTGCAAGGCTGTATGTGACGATCACACAATGCTCAGGCACCCCAAAACTGCAGTAAAACCGTGCACGCAACCCTGCAGCCTACGTGCGTGGAATCAACCTCCCGCAGTACGCGGTGGCACCCAGTAACAAGAAAAACGCATACGCGTGGGACACGCAAGCTACTATGACCTTGAAAATGGGTGCGATACACAGGGGCACCCGCAGTGGGAAAAATAGCATGCGCAACTCACATTCTGACTAGTGCGATGCAGAAAAACATGCATAGCCAATACCCCCGCCAAAAGAAGAGATACGTCCTTGATAGCTGTGAAGTTGTGATGGCGCGCAAAACAACACGAAGCAGCAACACATGTCGGTCACCATGAAAGGTACGTACAGCGAACTGCTGGCCCCGCTCACCTTTAGCCCGTGCTGAGGGAAACGCCCGCGCGCGTCACGTCACTTACGCGCGTAGGCCCTTTCCTCGGATTTCACACATTCACACGCAGACGTGCAGTTTTTTCATGCGTGCTGATCCACTATGCCCACGCCATGAGGGAAATGCCCGCACGAGTCACGTCACAGAAGCGCTTACACGCTAAGGGCCTTTGGTCCAATGAAACCGCATACGTGCGCTGACGTGCAAGATTTTCACGTGCCAAATCACTCCGTATCAAGCTTGCCACGCAACAACACATGGAAGACCACGCTCCTGCCCAGAAGGCTGAATTACTGCCTCCCAGAGCCCCAAGCATGCTCCCACCTACCTTCTGCTGCTGCCTGACTGCCTGCTATTTGCTGCCTGCACGTCAGCCAGGGGTGCCGTTGCTGTGACCACCCCTGCTGGAACCGAAGACTCCCGACTGGGATACCATCGCTCCACAGCCCAGCCCCAGGACCCAGTTGTCCACCCACTCCTGCCTCTGGTATTGCCATGTCGGGCACAACACCATCTGGCACCACTGGCAACCCCCAGCCAGAGAGGCAGAGGGCCACCAGCTTCAGTGCCAGGGAAGTTGATGTCCTGGTGGAGCAAGTCCTGGGGCAGTATGATGCCCTCTTTGGAAGTTTGTGCGCTTACACTGAAGGACGAACCAGCATCTGGATGGACATCGTGACTGCCATCAACGCGGAGGGGGTGGCAGTCCGTGACTTACAACATGTCAAGAAGCGCTGGGAGGACTTCAGGTCCAAGACGCTCAACAAGGCCCAGCGCCTCTTGAAGGCAGCAGATGCCAAGTGGCGCCGGGGCCACCTGTCCAACCACCAGATGAGGGTCCTGGAACACATATGCCCAGCGCTCCATGTTTTCAGGTTCTTGAGAGGCAGACCCATCTGTAGTCGAGCGGTAGTGTACATGCATACTGATTGGACGCTGTGCGTGTGGTGGTGTGCCAGTAGTGTGCAGGTTGCACATTGTTTTCATAGGGCCATGTAGGGATGTGTATGAGCAGGGGCGTGAGGCTGCCACATGTGAGTCCTCTTAGGTGTGAGACACATCGATGGTGTATGTGTTGGTAAGCATGCTGTGCAAATGCTGGTGTGGTAGCACACATGTTTGAATTTCTGTGTATGTACGTTGGCATGGTTGTGGTGTCATGGATGGTGGTTCCTGCTGCATGTATCTGCACTGTGTACATGTGCATGTGTGTGTATTTGACAATTGTGCAACTGCGATGCAACATGGATGCACGTGACACTGATATGTAGAAGGCTGAATGCCAGATGTGACATGTATGGCGATCGCATCACTGCGACAGTTGGAGGAGATGTAGACATGCATGTAAGTGTGGTGGCATGTGTGCATGTCTAGTGCACTCCCTGTGTTTCATGTGATGTCAGGCTCACCTTCGGATGTTCATGCTCTTGTATGTGTATGGATGTTGCTGCCTGGTGCAATATTGCTGTGGAAATGCTCATGTGTGTGAGTTGAAATTACATGTGTGTCGTGGAGTGTGATGCCATGTCTGAAGTTTGACACTGCCACTCATGTGCAACTGTCATGTGTGTATCAGTCCATTGTACAGTGCCCAGATGTCTGTGTTATATCTCTCCCTGTCTGCAGCGTCAACTGATGAAGAGGGCGGAGAGCGTGCTGTGGAGCACAGCGGCAGGGATCGCACCACCAGCCGGAGACGCAAGGCCCGGCTCCCCTGCCAGATTGTCATCTCATCGGGGAGTGAGGAGTCTGGTGCCACGTCCCAGGCCGCAGCTGCCGAGGCTACCCTCGGCAGCTGAAGGGGCAGCGGTCGGATGTGGACGCCTCGGCAGCAGAATGGGCAGCTGAGACCCCACAGGGTCCAACGTAGGAAGATGGCACAGAGTCATCCAGGTTGGTGGGGGGTTTGGTGGAGGAGGAGGCCGCGGAAGGGACACACACGGGGTCTGGAGGTGGGGATTCCACTGGTGACAGTGGTGCAGTGCAGGGCCAGGGACAGGAGGCAGCACAGGCAGCCGCGGATGTGCCTGTGTGTAATCCTGTACCTGATCCTGTCACTGCATCATCTGGCACCAGCAGGGATGCCTATGTCCAGACCCGTTTTCAGGGTGGAGATGAGCGCACAACAACTGGCCTTCCTCTCCCTGTGGACGTGGCTATCCGGGACCGTGTTGAGCCTGTCCTGAGTGCGATAACGTTGCGTCAACGGGGCATGCGAGGTGACCTGCAGTCTTTTCGTGGAGAGACTGCACGTCATCTCGCATGCCTCTTTGACCACGTTGACCTACTGGGATGGGTCACCGGTGCTGGATTCCTCCATGTGCTGGACCTTCTTGCGACCCCCTCTTCACCTGAACCCCCTAAGCGCCAGTCATCCTCCATGGCATTTCCCACCCATGTATCACCTGGGTACCCTGTGGAGATGCCCCAGACCCAGCGGCCAGGCTGGTGGAGGACACATCCTTGCCACAGTCGGGAGTTGGACGTCCAGCAGGGGTGGCCACCACGACAACTGCACCCCAGCCGGAGGAGGACATGCAGGCAGCAAGAGCCAGGGCGCAGGCACAGGCACAGCAGCAGCAACATGGTGAGAGCAATGATGGCTCGGGGCCTTCAACATCGGAGGGGCAGGCATCGGCCATAGGGCAGGAGGACCCCGGATTTCAAGTGTCTTCCGTGTGGCAGCGGTTGGGCCACGCCATAGATGCAGAGCAGCAGCAGGCGGAAGAGGCACAGCTCACAATGGTCAGGGCGGAGAACTCCATGCGAGGCAATTCGCAGGGAGTTGGAGGTGAACATGTAATCGTCCCTGCGAACCCTCGGGGCCATGGAAGAGGACCGCCTCCAGGACATTGAGCGGGAGTTCGATGATGCCCTGGCCCGGGACATCAAAAAGTGAGCCGTTGGACTAGCCTGCTGCCATTGTAAATAGGTTTCCTTTCTGTTTTTGTTTATTTTGGGCCGCTTGGACAATGCACCACATTTTTGTATATAGTTCATTATTAGGTAGGGTTTTTTGTAGGTTTCATTTAATTTGTTGGGCTCATGGACCCTGGATTGGTGATTTGTATATAGTTGAACAGTGGATGTTTCTCGTTTTTATTTTAATTTCACCATGGCGCAATGGATTTCATATATTTTTTTTCCCTTGGATTTGCTTTGTTGGACTGAGACTTTGGACAAATTTTCATTTGGATTTCTTTGGATTCTGATTTCATATTTTTTATTTTTTTCCGGACATGCTGCATTTTATTTCTTATTCCATTATTGAGTTTTTTTTACATTACATTCATGTTGTGTTCAATACATTTTTGTTTCATACTTCGATGTGTGGCATTCTCTCATTGGTTTCATGCATGTCATGATATGGGTTTTCACATTCACTTGCACCCATTGTGTGTGTGTGACGGACATGTGTTCATGTACATACTTGCCATTCGGGTTGTATAATGTAATGGCCATTTCTCTGTGGGTGGATGCAATACTTGTTTGGGTCTTTGGGCTGGGGTGGCGTGGGGTGTGATGTGGGTGGCCATGAGGCCTATGATTGAGGATCGTCATGATGTGGGTGCTGGGGGACATGAGTGGGACATGAGTGGGGGCCTGCGGGCAGGTGACCCTGACTGCCGGGGTGTGGGGGTGCTGGGGGGTGGGGGTGCTGGGGGACATGAGTGGGGGCCTGCTGGCAGGTGTCCCTGACTGCTGGGGTGTGGGGGCGCTGGGGGACATGAGTGGGGGCCTGCTGGCAGGTGCCCCTGACTGCTGGGGGGTGGGGGTGCTGGGGGACATGTGTGGGACATGAGTGAGGGCCTGCTGGCAGGTGCCCCTGACTGCTGGGGGGTGGGGGTGCTGGGGGACATGAGTGGGCCCCTACGGTTTCCCTTCTGGCCTGTTGGAAATCTTCCAAGGGCAGGTGCCCCTGACTCCTGGGGGGTAGGGGTGCTGGGGGACATGAGTGTGGGCCTGCTGGCAGGTGCCCCTGACTGCTGCGGGGTGGGGGTGCTGGGGGACATGTGTGGGACATGAGTGGGGGCCTGCTGGCAGGTGCCCCTGACTGCTGGGGGTTGGGGGTGCTGGGGAACATGAGTGGGGGCCTGCTGGCAGGTGCCACTAACTGCTGGGGGGTGGGGGTGCTGGCGGACATGAGTGGGGGCCTGCTGGCAGGTGCCCCTGACTGCTGGGGGGTGGGGGTGCTGGAGGACATGTGTGGGACATGAGTGGGGGCCTGCTGGCAGGTGCCCCTCACTGCTTGGGGGTGGGGGTGCTGGGGGACATGAGTTGGTGATCACTAGTGCAAGGTGACATGTGGCTTGGCTGGGAGGCGTGCCCATGGTGGATGGGCTGCCTGCGGGACATGATCAGGGGTGCAGGGTAGTCCCCTGTGGTGGGGAACTAGCTTTAAGTTGACACATTTCACACCAAAGGGGTGTTAGTCCCACCTTCCTGTGATCTCTCCGGCCAACCAGCCCACTTGACAGGCTTGCCCCAATTATCTCTCCTTAATATACATTGCCAACAGCTGAAGAACAAAGGAATGCAGATCCATGCAGCCTTTGATGTTTTAATTAGGCTGCTCATGGCTGGAGGAAGGTGTGCCTTCCCCATTCTTGGAATGCTTTGATGTACCCATGGCTGTCACATTCCATATGAATATGACAGGTGAATACAGAACCTGTGGGCTTTATCTTCCCAGAGTACTATGTGTTTGCTGTGGGAAGCAGACTAAATGGGTGTGGAATGACTGCACTCATTTCTTGGAGGTTGGTCTCCCATCATTCATTTTCATT
The DNA here is from genome assembly GCF_040938575.1 of Ambystoma mexicanum. Taxonomy (NCBI): domain Eukaryota; kingdom Metazoa; phylum Chordata; class Amphibia; order Caudata; family Ambystomatidae; genus Ambystoma; species Ambystoma mexicanum. Next base: position 900,787,014 of record NC_090937.1, on the reverse strand, counting down.
TATCAAAAACTCAGAAAAGCCCAGGTGAGCACACACTTCCTGTGTGGATGGTTGGATTCCTCACAACTAGGGTGCTGCACATTGAGCGTCTCTAGCTCCTACTATGTTTTGGTGTCCTACCGGTAGTACTTTGCAACAGAGCAGTCACAACCTCCCTTATCCCGTGAAAACAAATGTGGCAGCGTGAGCAAGCTACTAAGTTATTCTGGGGTTTCAAGAGGCTTCTGCATATGCTGGTCCAACTCATTTACGTGTTGTCACTTCCTATGACCCAACATCAATGAGTTGCCCATATTGTAGGCTGGCATCTCAAGGGGCACACATTTGTGTTGCATTGATTGTTGGCAACATTCCATTGGTTGACCCTGTACAAAGTAATAATCCATAGGAGATATGCACTGTGGATTCATTGTAGGTGTCATTCGATGTTGGGCAGAGGCAGAAATAGAGGGAGCCTGGTGCTATTCAATAGAGGGAACCTGGTGTTATTCAGGCAAACTTCACTGATAGGTGTTACAGATTGTTGAACTGGATGTGTTTTTGCTGCTGCATCGTTACAAATAGATCTTTGTCAGATCAAGTGTTTTGTGGAATTACAACTGTCTTAACCCATGCAGGGATTGTGGTGATATGTAACATTTTGGAGTTCCCTTGTTTCTCTATATGGTATTTGAGTGGTGATCTGCTGGGGCTGGGATTTGACTTGGCACAGTGTTCTAAAACTTCAGTGTTAAATCACAACGTGGAGGTTGTGTTCAATGCTGTAGTCCTAGTCATTACCATCATCCTCTCCTTCACCACCAATGCCATGATCGAAATAAGAGGCCAAAGGAGTCAAAGAGATATGAAATGAAGCAGTCTGCTTTAATGAGAAACTCTCTGACCCTCTAATATGAGCAGTTCACTAGTGTCTTGCGACCCAGAATTTACTGCTGAGAGGTGCATCCCCAAACATTCCTCAAGCCCATCCTTTTCTCCAACATATTCAATGGGTTGCAATTCAAGAGACTGCAGAACCGGGATGTGGAAGTTAGACATTCTGATTTTAGGGAAGGTGGGATTTAAGTTGGCTAAAGTGAAGTTTCAGGCACATCAAGCCATGGTGAAATTGGAAGCACTAGCCACCATCACTGTTGTATGGCACCATATGCTGCTGCCATACTATACTAGCATCCGTGATTTATTAATCCAAAGCAGTCCAAGTGGCAGTTGTTTCTCCACACTTTCCTGTTCCTCACCCATGTTTGGCTGTTGACTCTTAGATTATATTTATTAATGTTACTTTTAGTCTCACAGCTAAGACAATGGGCCTGATCACGACTTTGGCAGTAATCGGTATTACCGCCGGCAGTATTAGCCCTACCGGCGAACTCCCCGGCGCTAATAGCGCCGGATCACGAGTTCGGCGGTAATGTAATTCCCCATTCCCCATTGAGCCCATTCGGGAATGCCCCATTCCCCATTGGGCTCAATGGCGAAAATCCACGCTCTTACTGCCGGCGGATTTCCCGCCGGCGGTAATAGTACGAATTTTCAACGGATTTCCCCCCAGCTCAGAGCTGAGGCGAAATCCGCCGAAGTCTTGATTTGGCGGACCCTTAAATCCGGCGGTAATAGCGCTACCGCCAGATTTAAGGGTTACCGCCAAAGTCGTGATCAGGCCCAATGACAGCAACAGAAGAGCATTTTTCTAAGCTGGGTTGTGTTGAATCCGCTTTCACCTGCCCTACGTTAAGCAGGTTGTAATGTGAGTATGTTTAAACAAGCTGCTCCAGCAAACCTTCCCCCTCCATTCTCATCCACAATTCATTGCACCACCTACCAAACTGCCACTAATGTCACTATCTGATCACCAACACACTGCAAACAATTTTAAATAAATAAATGAACCTTAGGTAGTGGACCTGAAAATAAAATGGCGTTGTGTCAGCTGATACACTATGGCATATTCAGTTGCATATGAGAGTCAGTCTCTCTCTCTCTCTCTCTCTCTCTCTCTCTCTCTCTCTCTCTCTCTTCTCTCTCTCTCTCTCTCTCTCTCTCTCTCTCTCTCTCTCTCTCTCTCTCTCTCTCTCTCTCTCTCTCTCTCTCTCTCTCTCTCTCTCTCTCTCTCTCTCTCTCTCTCTCTCTCTCTCTCTCTCTCTCTCTCTCTCTCTCTCTCTCTCTCTCTCTCTCTCTCTCTCTCTCTCTCTCTCTCTCTCTCTCTCTCTCTCTCTCTCTCTCTCTCTCTTCTCCCCCCCCTCCCCCCCCCCCCACTATTGGCAAATCTGATCTCAATCACAGGTTGTGAACAATGTGTTTAACATCCACAAAACACCTGTATTGGCCCCCCAAATAGTGACAAATAAATGAAGAGATTGTGTATAGTCTAGTGCACTGTGTGTGAACATGTGTTGTTCAAGCTATCTATTCCTTCTCAACCAGGTGATGTGTTGTATCACACACCGAATCAACCTGCTACTAGTCCCACGGCCTGCAAAACAAACTATCAACACTCCACCATTGTGTTCCTTTCATCCAAGGTAGTGATGCAGAAATTGAAATGCAGTTGTGTGTGAGCATGTCTTGGTCAATCAAACAGTTCCAGTGCCCACTTCTCCACTGTGTTTTGCCTGAAGCAATTTCTACTGCTTCGTTGTGTCACACAAACAATAAACATGGCACCATTCCCAGTTGCTGATCAGAACCACCACATTGTGAAATAAAGGTCTGAACAAAATGAACATCCGTGTCCTTCACCCTAAGTATTGACACTAAAATGCAGGCACATCATTTCACCAAAATACCAGCGGTAGCGGAAGTGACATCACAATACCACGTCCCAAGAGTGACATCACAGTAAGTGATGTCATTTGGGCACACCCCTGTGTGATATCACGTGATGTGATGTCATTTGACCACGCCCCACATAACATCACAGGAAGTGGCATTATCCCTCAGTACACTAAGAAAAATATGGTTACAAAATCACTGTATTTTGACATTTCATACAAGAATGAATCATCATATGTAGCAGTGTGTCAAGGCCCATGTTGCCATGGGAAGTGTATGAACCCAAATCCCCTCTTTATGTGGATCCACCCTGTTATTTCAACAGGACTACAGAGCGAAATCACATTCCGGGAGACAGGGGCGGATAGGCAGGTATATTGATAGGGGAAGCCAGGATAAAATGGGAGAGGGAGAATATTTCACAAGAGAACATACATTCTTTTAGTCGATGGCATCCACAGTCTTCAATGATTATAGCACTTAACCCATTTTCATCTGATTCAACAAGTTTACCTTCAGTGTTCAGTGAACTAGCTCAAATCTACCCCAAAAGCATCGTGGCCAATTTGTATCATTGTTCAGAGTATAACTTTTTTTACGGATAGAACACAGGTAGTAAAACTAGACACATTAAAACGTGACATTTAGAAGCATGCATAAAGTAATTATATTCTATGAATCCAAAGTGAATACAGTACATTTAGCTTTGGGAAAAAGGTAGCTCCATTTTATCCTAAAACAACCAAATGGGAAAGATAAGTTACGAGCTCACTTAGTGCTCTATATGAGGTGTGAGTACCCCATCCACTCCAACTACCCCAGTTGCAACCTGTGACACTTATGAATAAAGTGCTATACATACTGGATTACAAAACAAAGACAGGGTTGAAAGAGTCAATCTCTCTGAAATAGACTGAGTTGAGAACTCTACTGTTGTTCTGTACTCTCTGAAAGTGAGCATTTAAGGTTACAACTAGGTGCATGTTTGTGAAAAAGAGCCCATCCCCACTTCATCAGTACATGTATTTATAAACAGATACATTTCTGTCCAAGCACACCAATATAATCTGGGGTGGCCCCCAATGCTCAGAAGCACTGAACCCAAAAAAGAAAACTTCCACACGCATTGATGATATGGATCTGTCAGCAATTAATGATTTCATAAATCTGTTCAGATTCATGCTGCATGTTTTATGCTGCAGGTTCATCACACTATATTTAATGGGCACACTACCTATTCTACCCTTTCCAAAGAAACTCCACAAATACTACACTTCAATTGCTCGTGTTTGACCTCTCTGTGTCTAAACACCAAGTTTAATTAGTTAAATCCCCATTATAAATGGATGCAGGGCAAACAATATCACAAAATAGCGCCAAAGCTAAACATTAAACACACAATAGAACGTTGTATATCCCACACTTTAGCTCATACGTGTAGGAAATAGCCAAATCTTCCAACCCTGATTGTTTAGTATAAAGGTACAGTTCTAAATACAGTCAGGAAGGGGACGGATGGACCAAAGGTAGTTTTATGTAGTGACATAAGTAGTCATCCAATCAGGGTGTGCCTGACGTTGTTTTGTAAGGGTCAGACAAACAACCTAACTGGATGAATGCTCCACAGGAAGTTAACTACACATTAAACTACAGTCTATCCTTACACAAATCATAAACCCACAATATATCAGAACATGTATTTTTGGCAAAGTTTGCATTGACAGCTTTCAGTAAAATCTAAAAAAAAAAAGTTATCAAATAGATCAGTATTCACTCTAGAGTTGAGGCATTTATTTTTAAGAAGTTGAATGTAATTATCAGTTGTATCGGTCAGCCTGAAAATGCCACTCCGCTGGGTCCTAAAGTCTGCGATAACAAGTCGTGTGACCCCAAAAATAGTATATTTCTGTATACAATATGCACAGGATAAATGTTGTATGTGTGCACCATGACAAATGCCATGGTGCACACATGCAACATCGCCCCAATCCCATAAAACGGACCACAAAATGAAACACACATGTGTAACATGAATAATATGTGTTAGTGGCCACTTTTGTTACATTTGAGGTACATAAAATAGCGCGGACCTGACAACAAGAGAAACTGGGTGGTGTAGAGAACATTTACTGTAGTGGGAGCAACTCAAAGTTTAGAGGTGGAACTAGTGGATATAAAATACCACACAACACTAACAGAATACACACCCATTCACCATAGGCATAGCCAGGATTGTCTAATAAGTGGTAAATGTAGTTTTGCCTACCTCACAGACATTGACCTCTGTAAATACCCACACAGCGCTGCTGAGTGGGCATTAAAAGATTCTGGGTGGGCCTTGCCCGCTCAGGCCCTACCCTGTCTATGCCTCTGACATCCACCATGTCAGCTGCAAGCGCGTTGTTTGCCATAACATATGGAAAACATTGCCCAGCTCTGGCATTGGTGCATATTACATCGTGAAAACATGACACGTGATGCATGCCGCATATGCAATGGCAACCTGCCGAATGTATGACCTATGATACATGCTTTCTCTGAGCTTTTTTTCTCGACCGCCGCCAACCATGTTATGTTCAAATACAATTTTTTTTTTTTAAAAAACATGCTCATGAATGTTTGTTGGTTAATTTTCATTGCGAATGGTCATATTTTTTTAACTAGGATAATTTGTGAATATTTTTTCTTAATAATCTGTCATTGAACATCATGTGCAGTTTCTTAGTATTCATGAATCACAACATTCACATGTTCATATTGTATTCGTGTGGATTCTAAAGATGAAACACAACTAAAGCTTTCTGAATCGCCATTACATGTGCAATGTTTGAGAAGACACCATCGACAAGCGTTGCAGTACGCTGTAGCAAACACTTGCGCTAAACCAAGTGGCCTCTATACAGGTATATTGACAAAGGTGAGCCAATAAATGTGTAGCAATCTAAAATAACAAAATAATTGTCCTTTAATGAACATACAACTTAATACGAGGGAATCATCAAACAGTCGTCACGTAATTACATAATTACACCCTGACTTGCCCAGGTTGAAATCAGGGACGTCGATTCACCAAAATGCCAGGGGTAGCAGAAGTTACATCACAGACCTAATGACGTCACAGTATGTGATGTTACCTGACCTTTGACCCGGATGGCATCAGTTCCTCTTTCAAGCAGGTGACCATACCAAACGTGGCTTGTGGGTGTAAACAAAGTACATGAATCTAAGCATTTTAAAATACCAAAAACGTACTGAAGCAGACAAGAGTATTTTAGATACCAACCACATTTTAACAAGGGTGCTGCCTTCATATGCCATGGATGGGGTCATGATATATTAGGGTTGGTCCCAATACTGCAACATAGGCCAATATTGGTTCCATCATCAGGTTCGCTATTGGAAGATTTGAATATATTTTTAAGCAATAATTAAGACAAAGCATTGAGCAATTTTGGGGAGTGCAGTGACCCGATTCTTGCTGGACTCAGACAAGCTTACCTTGATGGAAAACCCAGTGAAGATGGATTTGCGAGATCTCTACAATCTTCAGCTAACCTCAGGTAACGGGACTGCATTAACACCAACGTGGGAGAGGGAGGACCAGAGTGCAGTACTAGATTACATCTTCGTGTCGAGGGAATTCCTTCCAGTCATCACAAATTTTGAAATAATAAGGACAAAAAATAGTGATCATAATTTGTTGATAATGTCATGGAAGCAACTAAGTTAAACTAGAATTAAAATGTCAGCACAAGTTGAAGCATGTATTGGAGGAACTCGACTGAGACCAGTAGTGCAATCAAGAAATTAACATCAGATTACACAAACTGTCAGACTTAAAAAAATGATCAATTAGAGAAGCAGGCAGTCAATTACTCCCCCTTGCTTGTTGCCTATCTTTGTAAAAAAAAAACAGACAGACTCACAATTTAAGACCACATACATTTGACAGTCAAGACCTTAAGAAAAAAGCAATCTTTGCAACAAAAACATTTAAAAGATGGTTGATCAGTCGCTGCTCCAAAATGTATGAAGCTGATGCGGAACAAATGCTTTGAGTGGTATATGCCGGAAAACCTAAGGAATTTTGGACACTTCTGAAAACAACCTTTAATTCAACCAACCATTCACTACAAAACAACATAGGAGAAAAAAACTGTATTGTCCATTTCTCAACTCTTTTTCAAAAACGACCACAATTGCAAGAGAACATCAAAGGCAATATTCTAAGACCCTGGGAAATTCCTTATGATGCAGATTTAATACTGGGCAAAATGACCAAGTTGAGCATTTCAAGGGCGTCGGGTCCTGATGGCATCACCAACACCGACCTCAAACAATATCCTAATGAATGGGCTTATTTCATTCTCGAGATCCTAAAAAATGCATAAGCACAAGATCAATTCCCGCACTCCTGGAGGAATTCTACAATCGTCCCGATATTCAAAAAAGGAAATGAAGACAAACCCAAGAATTATCAGCCAATCACCCTATTAGACGTAATTGGTAAGATCCATGGATCCCTGGTCTTAGACCACTTCCAGGTATGGGTAAAATCGTCAGGTTGTGCCGACCTCTTCCAGACAGGCTTTTTGAAGGACGTGGACACCACAGCAAATATTCTGCTTCTAAGCGCTCTAAAGGGGAAGGTGATGGATTGAAAACGTAGGATCTACCTGGCTTTTATTGACCTGGTCAAGGCTTTTGACCAGGTGAATCGTGAAACCTTATGGAAAAATCTGTTGATCCACAAATGTGCAGCAGAGATTCTAGAACCAAGTCAAGCTTTATAAACTGAAACATCAATGAGAGTACAATTAAACCACTCAGGTCTATTGTCAGTTGAAATTCAAACATCTGTTCAAAGCTTACCTGGCTGATTTTCAGCATCACAAGAAGAGGCTCTGATCCTTCCCTCCAACAATAGTAGGCATCAAAATCACGAGACTCCTGTATGCTGACGACCTGATTCTGGCAGATCAGACTGATATTGGTCTGCAACGTCAACTTGACAGTTTGACAAATTACATCAAAAGTAATAACTTAGAAATCAGCAAGGAAAAATCCAAAATCATGTCTATTACAAAATTAGTAAAGAAAACTGCAAAACTACAATCAAATCTGGAAGGTTCTCTCATAGAACATGTGGAGCACTTCAAGTATCTCGGCGTAACACTAAGCAATAGCACAATGGAATCTCCTATGCAAACTGATTAAAAATAAAATGGTGACACAAACGAGAGCAGTTGATAAAAAAATGTGTCAGCTTTTCCATCATACCAGTTGTAGCCTTCTATAGGGCCAAAGTAATCCCATCTCTAACCTATGGAGCAGAAGCTATGCCATCCATGTCTGATCAAATCTGGCCAAAACTGGAAGGGTATTTCTGGTGGTGAGTCATGGATCTTCTGTCATTGACACCACCAGCTCTGATTCAGCGAGAACTGGGCCTGGGCTCATTACAAGCTGTGGTAATACTCTGATGTTATATAGTAAGATCCTGCTGCCATCCAGACCAGAAATGTTCAACATCATTAACGCAGAACTCTTGAGTGCAAACAACAGCTTATTGATGACCTGGTAAAAAAGAAAACAAGTCGACACTTGAACAGATTGGCTGTTCTGAGGAGGACCTTGTATCGAATCCAACTAAAGTTAGAAAAAAGTTGGAAGAGTATGACTGGATCAACACCAACGATATGGCATGCACATACAAATTGACATCCGGTTTGCCAACAAATTCAAAAAGGCTAAATCAACTGCCAGAGTATATGAAGAAATTTCTAAACTGGTCCCACCGAATCACCTTTCTAAGAGCGTGTCTTAACTTACTTACAACAAACAAATTGATGGCTATTAGAGGGAAATCGGCCACAAACAAATGTCGACATTGTCACAAACTAGATCAGATGGAAACGCTAAGACACATTGTACTATCATGTCGAGAATTGAATGAAAAGAGATCCACCTACCTGGGTAACCGTTTTTCTGGCCTGCGAGTCTACGACATAGAGGTTTGGTGGAATCATCTAATGTGTGTAGAAACAACTTCACTAATGCTAGCAGTGGCATCCTTCTTTCAAAACATTTTCCTAGGATAAGAGTGAAGAAAACAACTTCTCAAGTGTAGAAGAGAACCGAGAAGTTTAACAAAGGACACATAAAATGAAAAAAGAGATATCATAATAATTATGGCGGAGAGGACCATGATTGTTAATTAAGATTTTTTTTCTCTCTCTTTTTTTTCCTATTGGAGGAGTACAACGCAGGCTTTTCCTGCTGGGTTTTATCTTGCAAAAATTATAAATCAATTGTATCAAGTAAATAAAATAAAATAAAATAAAAAGATATACCACAAAATCAACATTTTAAAATGGGGACGATATACAGGGAATGTCATTGTTTAAACTTCAAAGAGAGCTAACCACACACCTGAGGACATATAAGGAGATGCAGTCCTATGTGAGGAGATGCCCAGGGCAGAAATAAAACAATGTTGCATTTATTTGATACTTCGACTTAACTCGCTAGGCTACCTACAAAGGTGGGGTCCCATAAGCGGGTTCCCTTGGCAAGAAAGAAATCATCGGCTCTGTAACAAGCCAGCAGAGGCATAAACTCTGAAACATTGGATAATTAGCTGCAGCACAACACTGGGGCCGAGGAAAATGTGGTTGGGAAAGTTCATAAGGAGATAAGAGGATTTAAACAGTGAAATCACGTGGGGTAGGCTCTTTTTTGGATAATCTATCTCATTGACCACTGCTTCAGTGAATATTGTAACAGCGATACACACAAAGTATGGGGGAATAGCTTTTCTCGATAAGTCCACCATAATATATTAAGGAAGGGAGTAATTTGTCGGATAGGTGGAAATTGTAATCTTGCGGGTTAGAAAGGTAGGCCATGATCCTTTTTTTAAAAATTTTATTAATTGTTCAACACAACCAACAATATAAACCAAACACGCAGTGCAATCCACAACCATTACATTAACATCAATTAGTCTTTGCTCACTGCCCCCCTAATCCCACCCTCCTTCACAAGCTTGTTTGTCCTTCGCACTCAGTATCTGCTACATGCGGCAGGGCATCATTTTCATCGGATTCCTCTGGATCTAATATTGTTCCAAATAGTCCAGATATCAATGCTTTCCATGCCATCAGGGTACCCATTTCTTCCTCCCAAGACATGCTACTTGCCTCCTGCCATACCACCGTTTCAGCCTCCGCCCATTTCTGTAATTCCTTCCACCACACCTCCACCCGTGGCTTATGACACTTTTTCCATCCCATAGCTATCCTTCGCTTTGCAAGCACATACGCCAAGTCTTTCAGTTTCCCAACATGCTTCAGTTTTCGTGGCCTAGGGAACCCTCCCAACAGGCAGGCTCAGGCTGTGTCTATGGCGAGTGTGACCCCTTTCTCTGCTAGCTTTTGTGCCACTTCTCTCCAGAAACACTTGGTTACTGGGCATGACCAAAACATGTGTGTCATATCAGCGTTCTCCTCATCGCATTTAGGGCACGCCTGTCTCCCAGCGCCTCTGAACTTAGATATCCTCAGCGGGGTCATATACACTCTATGCGTTACACACAGCTGTATTTGCTGCAGTCTGGCATTCCTAGATAACTTCTTGTGGTATCCCAGGGCCCGCTCCCACATCCCATCCTCCATTTGGGCTCCCACCTCTGCTTCCCAATCCAATCTCAAATGTGTCAATTCCTTTCCAACCTTAGTCATTACCATCTCATACAATCTAGAGATCTCATGCCCCCCTTCAGCTATGTCATATATCATCCCCATAATGGCATCTGGTTCCTCCGCCAATACTGTCTCAGGCCACGTTATCCGAATCTTCCGCACCAACCTGTGATACGTAACATATTGGCCCCCGTGTAATCCCATCTCCTCCCCAAGTCCTTCAAAATCCCTGATGGTCCCCTCCTGCCATATATCTCCCAACATTACCAGCCCAACCGACTCCCAGTAGGTTCTGATAATCACCCTCAGTTGCTTATCTCCTTTCGCCAAAGCAACCAGCGGTACCTGCGGGGAACACGGGAGCGGGTCCCCCATCATCATACATACTCAACGCAACATTTTCCACCCCAGCCTCATCATCCCTGGGCGCTCTTTCATTTCTGACTCAGGCAACCAAATGATTTCCTTCAGGTAAAATGGGGTACAGTCCTGCCCAAACAATCTAAATTCAGGGGTCGCTTCATCAGAAAGCCATTTGGCCACATATTGTAATTGACTCACTATATAATAGACCTCAAAATTAGGTAGTTTAAAACCCCCTTTCTCGTGAAAATTCAGCAACTTCCATAGCGCTACTCTATTCCGGGTACCATGCCACACATACTGTTCAGTTGAACAAAGAACCTCTTGGGAATCATATGTGGAATATTACTAAAGTAATGTAGAAGCCTAGGCAGAACCACCATCTTAAGCATCGCTCCCCGTCCCATCATCGCTAAGGGCAACTTCTCCCAAAACCTCATACATCTGCAGATTTTTCCAATGGCCATCTCGGTATTACATCTATGTTCCTCTTCCGCCGTATGGTACACACCTATTCCAAGGTAGCGAAAGGAGTCCACAGTCCATGGTACCGGTAACACCGGCAATCTTTCTAAAGAGGTTCCCTTGTAACTGCCCAACGGGAAAATGCTAGATTTCTGGGGATTCACTGCTATACCGGACAGCCTCGCATACCTTCCCATCACCTCTAGAATATACTGAAGATTTTCTTCCGGTATCTCAAGTATAATAACAAATCATCCACATATAGGGATATCAGGTGCCGTTCCCCTCCTCCCTCAATACCTATCGTGTCGTATTGCTGCCTTAGATATAGTGCCAGGGGCTTCAGGGCCAGAATGTACAACACCGGGGACCAGGGGCACCCCTGTCTAGTGCCTCTGCTAAGTTTCCATCTCTCAGATATCACTGTTCCTGTTCGAACCCTGGCTAGCGGCGCACTATACAGCATCTCCGCCCACCTGATGTACCCCAGCCCCATTCCATACTCTCCCAAAGCCGCCAGCAGCCACGACCATCTAACCGAGTCGAAAGCTTTTACTGCGTCTAAAGACACGATTGCCATTTCTCCTTCATTGTCACAGCCCCATTCGATCACCCGATGGAGTCGCCTGTGGTTGTGAGTTATATTCCTGTCCGGGACATAGCCGTTTGGTCTGGATGTATTAATTTGCTAATCACTTTCCGCAGTCTATTCGCCAGGACAGCTATCAATATCTTGCCGTCCTGGTTCAGCATCGACAATGGCCTATATGATCCACAGCTATGTCCAAGTTTATTAGGTTTAGGGAGTGGTATTATGATCCCTTCTCTGAGCGACTCCGGCAACTGTCCCGCTTCAAATGCCTCATTGAGCATTTCCAACATTGGGGGAAGTACTTCTCTCCTATATGCTTTATAAAATTCACTAGGGAATCCATCTGCTCCCGGGGTCTTACTAGTAGGCAGCTGCCTAGCAACCTCCTCCAACTCCTCTAAAGTAATTGGTGCATCTAGTTCTTCTCTTTCTTCTGCACTGATCTTGGGCAATCCTATGTCCTGCAGAGTTTCCAGTATCTCATCCCGGCTGCCTCCTCCTCTGTCCTTGTATAGTTCCATATAATAATCCGCAAATTCCCTATTGACTCCCTCTTTGGTGTCCGCTACCTCACCATCTTCTCTGGTTATTGTCCTAATCGGGGGCCTAAGGGTTTCACTCTTATATAGCCACGCCAAGACGCGGCCCGTCTTATCTCCACCCGCATGTTGTCTCTCAACGTACTTTTTGTAATTAAGGCTGCAGAGCCTTTCCCAGTGTTCCGCACACTGCTGCTGTAGTTTAAGCACCAGCTCGGTGTCTACACTTCCACTTTTTAGTTCTCTTTCTAATTCCTCTTCCACTCTTTGTAAATCAGCCAGGGCCCCGCCCTGCAGACCTTTCGATTTAGCAATGGCCACACCCCGAATCACCACCTTGAAGGCCTCCCACAGTATCCCCGCCGAGTCAACACTGCCTGTGTTCACCTCAAAGTAATTAATGATCTCATCTCTCATATCCTCTCTAAAAACTGGGTCTTTGAGCGCCTCCGCACGGAGATGCCATGTTGGAATCCGTGTCCTAGGGCGGCAATATTGCCATCCCAGAACCAGGGGCGAGTGATCCGACAGGACACTCGCTTTATATTCTATGTGAACGATCTCTAACATTACATCTGGTGTGGCAAAAACATAGTCAAGTCTAGTATACAGCTGCTGCGGGGCTGAGTAATGTGAGTATTGCCTCTCTTTGGGATGCTTTGTTCTCCACACATCTACCAATTTGAAGTCGGCTAGCAACGTCTGCAATGCCCTAGCTGCTGGGGCGAGCCTGACCATCTTGTTATCCGATCTGTCTCCCTCGAGGTTCAGCACACAATTAAAATCTCCTCCCCAGATCACCGCGCTACCCACGCACAAACCTAGGTTGGTGCACATAGTCCGGAAGTACGCCGCTGTGTTCTGATTGGGGGCATATGTATTTACAATGCATACCTCTTTATTTTCCACCAACCCTCTCACTATGACCAAACGCCCCTCAGTTTCCACTATTTCCTGTATTAGCTGGAACGGGACATGTGGCACCACCAGACCAGTACTCCCCTAACATAGGCCGAATACGAAGACCCCACTACAGTACCTTTCCATTTTCTCTCCACCAGCTCCAACTTTTCCCGTGTCAGATGCATCTCTTGTAACAATGCAATATCTATCTTTTGTCTTTTCAAATACAGCATGACCTTGTTCCTTTTTAGATAGCTGTGAAGTCCCTTGACATTCCACGTCACTATTCGAAGATCCGCCATAGCTCGTCAATACCCATCTCCCTCCCTCCCAGCCACTCCCATCCGCCTGTGCAATACAGATACAATTCTAGGACTATTCTATGTAGGCTCGTGTTTAAACTCAAACTCCCCAAAACTATACACACATCAAACTCCCCACCTCCCTCCACTCCCTCCACCCGTCCCTTCCCCAACAACTCCCTCCCCAACTGTTGCCCAGCTCCATCCCTGGATCTCAGGCACCCCCACATCTAGCCCTGTCTAATACGCTCAGAGCTCAGTAGGGTGAAGTTGCCCTATTGGCCAATTAACTATTAATACTAAATGGGGGTGTGAGGACTAGCCCTGCAAGGCTCCTTAATAAAGCAACAGTCACAGTGCACACAATACATTATCTATTCTAATCTGGTCCCATCTACTAACAGGCCACGTCAATGACTATAGTCAAGTCCCATAGTTGTAAGCCGCACCTTCTTCCAGTGCTCCCATCACACATTACTTATCTTGTCCGTCTCCTTCTCTCGTCTGGATGTCGGACTCCTGGGGGCAACCCTGCGTATCAAGCCATCCCATGGCAAACTCCGGAGTGTCAAAAAACAAGGTCCTGTTCTTATGAAAAACTTTCAATTTCGCTGGATAAAGTAGCATGTACTTATGGCCCGTTTCCCTCAGTCTCCTCTTAACAGCCCCGAAGTTCATTCGGCTCCGCTGCACCATCAGGGTATAATCCGGGTAGGCTGTTACGTTTGCCTCTCCTTGCTTGATTGTTCCACCTTTGCGGAAGTGTTTCAGTATCCTTTCTCAGTCCAGATAGTTAAGGATCTTGGCGATAACTGGCCTAGGTGGGTTGCCTGGCAGCAGCCTCCTCGTTAGAGCCCTATGCGCTCTTTACACAGCAAATCCTTGAGACAGAACTCCTCCAGGTATCTCCTGCAGAAGCATATTTTCAACAAACTCTGTGGGATTGTGGCCCTCTGTTCCCTCCGGCAAGCCTACAATGCGGATGTTGTTCCGTCGGGCGCGTCCTTCCGCTTCCTCCGCCCTATTCTCCAGGTTGCAGACTCTTTGTACCAGGGCATGCAGTTCCGACTTGTCTGAGGCGCAGTCCACTGCGTTCGAACTCCCCTCCTTCTCAAGGTTCTCTGTGCGCTCCGACAGGGACCTTATGTCCTGTCGGAGTAGATTCACCTCCTCCTGCACTTCACCGACCTTAAGGTCCAACGCTGTTTTCAGTTCAGACACAACTATTTCGAGTTTGGCTTCCCAGCCAGGACCTCCTGATTTGTACGCGTGGCGGCCATGCCGCCTGCGGGGGGCTTGTCTTTGCTCCTGGCACTTTCCGGGCCCGGCGGTGTCCTGGCGAATTCGTCCAGCGTAGGTTGCTTCACTTTTTGTCTTAGGGGCTTATTAGACATGACGCAGCAGCCGTATGTTGTGGGTCTGCCCACCTCTTATGCTCCACAAGCAGGGGGGGGGGCGTACCCAGTCCCAATATCCAAAGCCTTACCCAAGCATGGGGGCATCAATACCTCAAAAGCTCAACTGGCCTCCTCTTTGGCATGCCCCAGTCAATCTGCAGTAATCAACAAGTCCACTTACGCCCTCCTTCTCTGTTATTTGGGTGGTGCCGGGACACACGTACTGATCAAGACCTTTGTATTATTTAACGCGCTAGTGATTGCGCTCGGAGGTGCTCCGCTGCAATGCAGAATGTCATCAGGGTTCCATGCACAGCATCCGGGTTACCGCTTTCCAGTGCGTACGGTTATTCACACTCAGGAGAACCCCCTCAGACTGTTCCAAGCTGGCCTTTATTAGCCGCAATGGACTGCACTCTTGCTTAGTCAATGAGATTAGGCTCCTCTAGATCCCCTAGTATCCCCCAGCAGCCTCCACCTTTCCCAGGGGGCTGGGGTGAGTTCAGGAACGTTCTAGTATAGTTTGGCCTCGGTACTATGGAACCCGTGGGGGGAAACAGCAACACTGACCGTGATTGTAAGGTTGTGATAGTCTGTCATTCAGCGTGCTTTCACGTACATCTGGATCTCCTGTGCGCTATGCACGCTGCTTCAACTCCATAACATGTTGATATGTAGCCGTATTCCCTGGCCGTGTGACCTGTGGAGTATGCAAGCAAAAGCTGTGGTAAGCCGCTTCTCAGCAGTTTGCAGGGCTCATAAGTTAGTCGCGCAGAGCTCCCAGGCCAATCCATAATCATTGTGTGCGCGGAGTGAATCGCGCCTGGTACCTTTAAGAACTGAACACGCTGAAGTTCCGGCTTCACTCCGGGCCCGATGTACAATGTGGCAGCCCGCCCGCATCGAACACAGGGCCGCGGACACTCTGTATCCTCTTCACGGCCCAATCACACTCATGCGCGCATCGCTCGCACAGCGCCGGCTGTTTCGTATCAATGCGGGCGCTCGAGCTGCAGCCCCCGAAGTCCCACAGCACCGCCTATGTGCTCTCCGGCCTCCGATCCAGGCGCACAATGTGAATTGTGCCCTCAATGCACACAGCCGACGCCGTCCCCCGCTGCAGGCACCCCCACCTCACGCCTGCCGATAATTGCATGGGCATCCCTCATTTCATCCCGGCCCGTAGTTTCTTTGTTCATGTAGCGGCGGCCATCGTCCTCGCCGCAGCGGTCAGACCCCGAGCTCTTCTTCAGTCACTAGCTCAACGGGCGCCGCAAAGATCCGTTCAATATGATATCGTCACGTGCAGCAGAGCTTCATAGACACGATCCTTCAGCAATGAGACGTTTCCATAAGTATTTGCGCAGTTTTCTTACAGGATGATGTATGGATCACAGGAGCTCCAGGGAGAACGCATCCTCCTACATGGCGCCAGGTAGGCCATGATCCTTATATGGTATATGATATTTTATTGCAATTAATTAATGTCTGTAATGTTTGTTTTACAGTATTGAGCCTGTCGTAATTTATTTCCATGCATAATGAACTACGAGTGGTGAAGTATATGATTCAAAATGTGTTAAAGATTTTAATAAACTATAAACACGCAAAAAAACAGAGGTTGAAGCACTGCCACATATATAAACGATGTGAGTGAGCGGGCACTGCTTTCTGTGAATTCTATATAGCTAGTACACTCTTGGTAGATCATTTGTTAATCAAATTTGTGGTGAATACTCTTTCAAAAATGCCTCCGTACAGGGCATTGGAAATATGACAGTAATGTGGACCTAAGCAGAATAGCCTGCATTGAGGGCTGCACACCTATAGGCCCTTATTCAAGGACATTTTTGTGTGGAAAATCAGGGATTTACGCGCCAATCTGCACGCAAATCCCTATTTGTCTATTCATGGAACCTACTGCACAGGACTTGTTTCCGGGACTTGCATAGTCTTAGCTGTATTGCTTCTGTTCGTCCATGTTCATGCCGAGTCAGGCACTGAAAGTGTATGCTCTGACAATGAGCAGCATTTTAAAGGGGATGTTCAAAGACCTTAGTCACAGGAAGTGACATCGTTGTGTTGTTGAATGGTGAGGGTAATTTCAGAATTACAATTTTATGATTCGACTCAAATGTTTAGTCGAGTACGATCCTACAAAGACGGTGAGTAGGGGCCAAGAGATTGTAATGAACGGTTTGTCTAAGAACTAAAAGTAGCAGTCATGTCACAGTACTTTGAGTTCAGTATAGCCGTCATATGAAAACAAAGCCTAAAGGTCCCATGGTGTTTAGATCAATGCCTGCTAAGGATGTGATAAAAAAGTAAGAAGAAAAAAAGGATAGTTGGGAATTTATAATAGACAGGATTTATATTATAGTTCATTTTGAGTCTCTACATGGTAGTGTATTAGTGTGGTGATTCGCATGTACTGCTGATCGATAGATTTACCAAAGTTCACAGATATTTAAGTTAATGCATGAAATGCATGAAAAGATTGTAAAATTGGTTTATTGATTTATATGATCCTAGACATAAGGTTAGACATGTTCCTGTCTAAATTCGTTAAGAATGTTATTTGATATTCCGATCGTAGGGCAGAAAGTAATGATTTAATATCCCATATGATCATGTGAAGAATACTAATGTATAAAGGATTAGAGAATCTGCGTTACATTGACAATGATATGTTAGCTCTTCCTGCCTCCCAATATAAATATGGTTTAAAGTTGTCAAATATGTCATTTATGAACATGCATTGACAAATTAACCAACATTTTGATCCGCAATGATAATTGAATTGAGATCTAGATCTTGACCTGTACCACAACATACACTGAGCATGACATGCATTAACTTAAATATATGTGAACTTTGGTAAATCTATCGATAAGCAGTACCTTTGACTCACCACACAGATGCACTACCACGTAGAGACTCAATTTGAACTATATTATAAATCCCCCCTAGGATAAATTCACAACCTTAGCAGGCATTGATCTAAACACCTTTGAACCTTTATGCTTTGTTTACATATGACATAAATACTGAACACTAAGTAGGGTGACACAGCGATGACTGCTACTTTTAGATCTTAGAAAAACCCCCCATTACAATCTCCAGGCCCCTACAACCAGTCCTTATAGGATTGTACTTGACTAAACATTTGAGTTGAATCATAATATTGTCATTCTGACATTACCGTAGCCATCTGACAACACAATGACATCACTTCCTGTGAGTAAGGTCTTTGCACATCCCCTTTAAAATGCTGCACATCGTCAGAGCACACCATTTCAGTGCCTGACTCTACATGGACATGGATGAACAGAAACAATACAAGTAAGACTATGCAAACCACTTGACAATAGGTCTCTTGACAGGACCAGACTGGCAAACCTCAGAACTTTAAACCTTCTGAGCAATCTTACTTTCCTTCCTTATTGACTGGACGTCTCCTAGCCACGTGACTGGTTAACCGTATCATCTTCTAATAAGCATTTCCTGATACCCTGATTGGAGGTACCTGCTTACACATTTACTTTTTTATTTTCCTTCGGTTTCATTACGTTACCTTTATAACTAGTCTCAGACAATGTTCACATCTTTATTAAATCCCTATATTTCAACCATCGATCAACATGGTACATCCATGGACCTCTGAAACCTGTTGACACTCGACAGGTACACGCTATGATAATTTATAGATATTTATTAGTTACCATTGTATTTATCCACTGATGTATCGCATATCTTGTATTGAGCAATCTCAGATGAAGTGAATAGCAGACACAAATTTCCACATTGAGGCACATGAAGAACCACCATTTAAGGTGAAACTTTAATTTAGATCACTTTATGGACTGAAATAATGTCTATGTAGAAACACACTCAATGGTTATCTTTACTTTACTTTGTAGAACACCATTGAAGCTAGAATTCTGATGAACTTGATGACCTACATGAATGTAATAAAAATATCGCTCCTGATGAAGGAAAGTGTTTCTTAAAACGCATCAAGCTCATTTTTTATTGATTGTTCAAATGTACATAATAGATAAAAAAATTCATTTTTTGATGTTAAAATTGCCAACTCATGAGAAGGGACCGATGCACTGCCTTCCCACCCTTCCGTCATTGACTAGACGATATGTCCTACAGTTGTATGGTTGATTTAATGCTCATCCCCCCTGTGTGTCCCAATATTATTCTAATACGTTGGTTGTCCCATGTTCCTATAAATGTACCACATATGGAATCACTGGTCTGAAATATTACGGTTGTTCTCTGTTGCAATGCCAAGCAAATAATAAATACAGTTTAAAAAAAAAAAATCAGTTTTATGATGTATGAAAATTAACCAAATATATGTATGATGAAATCGATTCCACAAATTGAAATGGATAATCTTGTTAGATCTCTTAAAACATAATGATATCTCACAAATGTAAACACATTTTGATTGATACTTTGATTAGTATATGAGGTGTGCAGGGGACGCGAGTGTCCATTAGTTTAGGACACATCTTTTCTTATATGTACTAGAGTTTTATTGTGTCAGAGTCACATTTTCTTCCCTGCACCTTTAAATCAACATAGTTTCCTTAAACTTGTGCTTCACTATACTGAAACAGAGGGGTGTGCTCAGACTTGTTTTCTTTATCTTTTGGATGGCATATCATGGCATTGGGAATACTATCAAGGTGCTCCCTGGTTTCCATCCTATCAGTGATCTCTTTTGGGGTCCTCTCAGTGTCATGCTGACTGTGGCCTGATGCGAGTGATGGGAAGGTATCATCAGCATGATAATGGGTAAGTGTAATATGGTCCTTCGCTGCATGGCATTCTAGGGGTCAGGCAGTGTAGGTGTTGTGGGTAGGTAAGGTGTCACTGTGTGGGTTGTCAGAGTTGCATTGGCATGAGGTGGACAGATGTGGCTGCATGTGTGCAGGGACACATATTTATGGGTGGCTGTTGAGATATTGTATGCATGTGTTTCATGTCACTCAGGGGGGTACATGTTGCTGTATGTTTGGGTGCCTGCATTTGTTGCCTATGCTCACATTGATTTGTATTTATCTATAGATGGTTTTTTTAATGGAATGACGGATGCAGGAATTGTGGTGGAAGTTGCTGCTATATGTATGCACAGGAAACAACTTAAGTGTTTGTTGGTTTCCAGGCGACAGCGGAGGAGTTTGATGGACTCCACAGTCCAGCTGCTGCAGGCTCACATGGGATGAGTTAAGATGTGCATTTCTCCATTTCTCTTGCAGTGCACTTTTTTTTCTGATTCTTCATGACTGATTTGATGTGACTGTGTATTGTGTGCATAGTGGTTGTCAGGGAATGGGTTGGCCACTAAACCTGTCTATTGTTGTGTAACACGCACTGTGAGCACAGGGCTATCCTTGGATGAGTTTGCATGAGTGTTCCTTCCTACTTGTGGTCTCATGTGGGTGGTTTGGTGTCTACATGCAGTACATGTGTTTGTTGTCCATTGACCGTGGTGAGGGTTTTTGTTGCTTGTGCTGTGTGCTTTAGGTGTACTACATGGACACTGTTGGTTAATTTGTGCACTTCCATACAGATTAGGGGCATGCTTGACAGGCTGTTATCATGCTTGATTGCACCATTATTTGACACTTCTGTGAATGTGGCCCTTGCGGTGTGTCAACCACTTTGCTCACTTACAAAGTGGCTCTTATTCAGTGATTGTTTTGATATGGAGTGCAATGTCTCTGAATTCCTGGTATGCATGTGACATGTGGACTATTGCACCCATGCTTTCACACTCACAGCAACATGGATATGTTTGTGCATCTAGTGCACATGATCTCAGAGGTGTTCACTCAGATTTTGGTTGGCGTATAGGAATTGGTTGACATGTTGCTTTGGTGTGCATAAATGGCTAGGTGCTAAGATTTGACTGTTGCCTATGTGATGCATTTTTCTGTTGCAACATATTTGGACCTGTGCTTGTATTGTTGGCATTTCTAGTTACTCAGCCTCCTGAATGATTTCACCCCATACTCCCTCTTACAAGTCTTTCCTGGGGCCTCTGTTTGTGCATGTTGTTTGTTTTATGTCTAATGGACACACACAATGTGGACCTGCTAGAGGCACATTCGCAGGGTGTTGAGAGCATGGAGCATAGGCCCCAATTCATCAATGAATGTCACCTGGGAGGTGGCTTGAGTGTGTGTACTCCACTGAGGCTGGTATTTATGTGAAGTACGATTGCACCAGCTGTGTGCGTGCAACCTCGCCATGTGCTCTTTAGCCAGCCATGGGAAAGGGGGATGCCTCTGGTTTTGGGCAGTGTCCCACCTGCATGTCCACTAGTACACCATGCCGTGTGGCAATATTGTGCAGGACACATGCAGCCACAATGATTCTGCAGACTGCTGGTGGTGCATATAGCAACCCCCACCCGAGTGGTCAAAGGAGCAGAACCGTGACTTTAGCACTCAGAATGTGTGCTCCACTATGCCCCTAGTGGCTACATGTGCAGTATTATATCTCACCTCAGCTGGTGTTCTGGGGATCCTGATGGATGTCATCATGAAGGCTGTCAGTGGGTAGGCACTTTCCCCTGTAAATGTGTACATGGTTTTCATTGCCATTTATTGGCAGGGGGTCTATTGTTCAGTTTGTGATGCGCAAGCATGTGCATGACTATTCATACTCACCAATGAGCCATGCATTGCCATGTTTTCCAGATCCTAGGGCCCCGTGCAGTGGTGACATGCAGAAGATATAGATGTAGATGTCATGTGTGCTGCCTGGGAGATTAGCATACAGTTCCATAATGATTCCCTTGGCATCCCACACTACCTGCACATTGATGGAGTGACAGTGCTTTTCATTAGTACATACTAGATTAAAAATTCATATTTTGATGTCAAAATTCAGGTTTTTTGATGTATGAAAATTAACCAAATATATGTATGATGAAATTGATTCCACAAATTGGAATTTATAAATCTTGTTTGATCTCTAAACCCTAATGGTATCTCAGAAATGTAAAACATTTTGACTGATTATTTGATGAGTAGGTGTGCAGGGGACGCAAGTTTCCATTAGTTTAGGACACTTATCTTTTTCCTATATGATTATCCCATTCACCCATGAACGTGTCAGTGGGACAGTGCACTAAACACTGGCAGGGCAGCCAATGATGCTAAGCCCAAGAAGAGGTGAACCAAAAATCTCACCATTTGCGCAGAAGACATGATCTTGCAGAAGGCAGCACTTCACTGAGGCAGCTGTCAGACTGGAAGGCAGCTGACATGAAACACACAAGCAGACATGAGAAAGAAATGAGAAACAGAGGTCAAGGAAAACGACTCAGAAAAGGTAGCAAGCAACAGGATAGTGGAAGAGAAGGAAGACTCCACCGGGACAGGAATGAATCATGGAAAATGTGAACTGTCACCTGGAAAGGTGATTGTGTACTGTGCACAGTACATGTTCAACATTGCAAACAACAACCTCTGGGCAATGGTGTGTGCCTGGTGTCTGTGGAGTACAGGTCATCCCACAAACGGCCAGCAATGCTGTCATGTGTGTGGACTTGTCTTGGGACAGGACCCACAGAAAAGGAAGAAGGAACACGATTTGGTTGCATATGTGGGTGGACATGACTATTCAAAAATTATTTCCTGGGATGTCATGTGGCTGGAAAGACACATGTGAAAAGTGCAAGGAAACACTCAACGACACAACCATCACCATGTGTCACAGCATACAAACATCTGTGTCTGCCACCCTCAGGACAGCACACCAACAAAGGCCCTACAGTGACAGCTCCCCGCACAACTAGGAGCGCTCATCCAGTGCCACCCTGACTGTCTTCATAAAACAGCATGCTTAGCTACACTTGCCTTCCATCACCATGTGTCACATGCACCTACAAAGCTGGACCTTTTCACCTCAATCCAAGCAAAAGAAAAGAGACCCCACACAGTGACAGACTCCCTGCCACAAGCAACAACACAAGTGACACCCTGAGCGCCATTCACTTACCTGCACAGGGTACCCACTCGGTTTGCATGCACTGCATCATTCCTGGAAAGACAATTGATAATCGCTAAGACATGCATTGCGACAACATAAAGATACTGGATAACCATCAAATAACATGCAGGGACTTGAAAATAGGCATTGACCACACAATGTCGAAGGATGACAGAGTGCAAGAGGGTGACTGGAAACAGAGTGATGATTGCCAAGCAGTGGAGTGCAGCAAGAGAGAGCGGGACAGGTAAAAAAGCACTGCAAGGAGGAGTCTGGCAGGAGCGAATGTGAGGATGGATATATTTGACATCATAGTGGGCCATGAATGACAAAAGTGGGTGATGGAGTAGAGCAGACTGGCATAGAATGTGCATATGTGAAAGGTCAATCATCAGCTGTACATAAGACAAACCACCGGCAACATCCACCATGGCATGCAAATCTGAACAAGAGCCATGTACGCTGCATGCCTGCAAATAAGTGCCTTCAAACACATACACATAGCCTACACCAAGCAAAATTCACCTGTGTTGGACAACACTGCAAATGGACCCCAGGACAACATGCAGCTGTTCACTCACCCGCCAACAGACCACAACCTGTGAGTGAGACTGTCACAGTAAGTGTGAATGGATCCCAGATGGATCCCAGGGTGCGACCACAACTGACATGGGGAGAACAGATGAAGAAAACTGTGGGTAGTGGACTATGTTACACATGCATGGGCACACAATGTGCACACACAATGTGCACTCACTGACAGTGATGGATGAGATGAACAAGGATTACAAAGCAAGACAAATGCAACCCCATTGTAGATAACCAAATGAAATAAACACTGTACTAAAAGTGACCTCATTGGGTAACACAGAAGCAGACAGTCAGGGGCACACATGTGTATATCTGGTGACCCTTACATGCAGCAAGTCTGACAAACCCAGCTTGTGGAGTCAATGTACTTAAATGGCCAGAATTGTGCCACCAGAGGCTAAGTCATGAAGCGGTGCTGCGCAGGATCAGCATACCTGACACTCAACATGTGACGTCCATGTGGAACAGTGGCAGGGCAAGTCATGCAAGTGGACAAGGGAGAGGATGCGGAAGTGGTACACGTCGAAGAATAGTGTGCACTGGGAGTATATCTGCAGTTCCCGGTAGGATACATGGTGCGAGGGGGAGTACAAGGTTGTAAGTAATATGGCATCATCATGGTCAGTGAGGCAAGTGTTGGAGAACCAAAATACACAGAGTGCATTTGCCCAGAGAATGCATGCCCCCAATTAGTACAAACATCTAAAAGTGATAAAATCTTGCCAATGGCTAAAATGTGACAAGTGCTGCCCAATCACTTCCATGAATGGGATCATTTGTGTAGGTACCTCCTAACCAAACAATGCACCCGCATCAAAGTTTAATTGGGGACAGACACACATCTGGACAGACATCCACCATGACTCAAGGTTTCCCCCCACTTGGTAAAAATGTGGCATACACGCAAAGACCATGGAGACCAATAATACTGACTGTGATGCTGGAAATGCTTTATGAATGCCTTATGGAGGAACAGGGGCTCCTGTCCATGTCCTAGCACATCTCTGTGTGTGTTTTCTCTGTGTTTTCTGCCACTAAGGTCCTGCCTGGACCTCTGGCAGTGCAGCTCTTAATTCTTGTCTTTTGGTGAATATTAACCATGGGATAGCCTTATGGCACCCATGCGTGTGTTTACACCCTTGTATCCCTTATGTGTGTTTTGGGCCCCCTGTGTGTGGCCCACATAGCAGGGTATGTTCTGATTGCAGCTACATGCTGACTTGGCAGTGGCTCTAAGTATCCTCCATTTTGGGATACACAGGTTCTGCCATAGGAATCAGTGGATTCCTGACAGATGACAAGATGTTCCCTTTGGTCTCTTGGTTTCTGTTGCCTTTACCTTCTTTCCCAAAGTCCTGGGAAGCCCTGACTCTGTCCCTTCCTCCTGAATGGCTGATGGCTGGAAACACCATATATGTCTCTGTGTGTCCCTTTCCCCCTGACTGGCTGTTTGGTGTAAATGCCATATATGGCTCTGGGGCTCCCTCCTGTCAGAATGACTGGAGCTTTCCCAGGTGTGCGTGTTGTGGATATACGCTAGGGTTGGGTCCTGTGTGAATGGAGTCTGAAGCAACCTCACATTCTCTGGTATGGATGGATGGGTGGAGTGAATGGCCAGAATGCATGTGAGCCTGATTGGCTGCCTGTCTGCATGAATGCCCTAATGTGTGATTGGCTGACTGAGCCTGGCACAGTCAGAGTGAATGAGGGACAGATGTGTATATCTGGGGACCTCTCACTTACCAATTTGTTCAGTAGCTGAAGTTTATGCTTGAAAAGAAGTCTGCTGCTGCATTTCTTCACTAATCCGAAAGCTTTTGTGTCACCCAAGGACTGATCCAGAGAGGACCTGCAAAGGAGCCCTCTCCCTGAGCTACTAGGGACCATCATGCAGAACTGCTGCTCTTCATCAAAGTATCCTGGAAGCCAGTCCTGTCTACCTGCTGTAAGGAGAAGAGGTCTTCAAAGTCCAGAAGAGGAGTGCCAGACATCTCGAGCCAGAGAAGTCCATTTGCGTTGACCAGGGTCTGGAGGTGCGTTTTGTGACCTCTGGAAGACGTTGCTGTCTACCACCCAGAAGAGGGGCTACCCTGGAATAGTGCTGCTGGACACCAGAAGCTGAAAACGTTCCAAACTGCCTAAGAACATTTGAAAGGACATCCTTGCAGTCAACACTAACCACATTTTCCCACCGGAAAGAGCACAGGTTCGTGGAATGCAGTGGAAGGTCTGCCAGTGGGTTTCCTGACACCAGAAGCTATGGGTCCAGACTTGGTGAGGGTCAGAGGTCCACTCCAGTGGTCAAATTCAGGTTGCCAAATGCCATCCAGAGGTCTGCGTTGTGGCTGCAGCACCAAAGAACCAAAAGTCAAAAATCTGCAATATTCTGAAACCCAACACCAAAAGTGACCCATGCACCCGTCACCACCAGAAGTCATCAAAAGGTTCCAGGGGTCCAATCTTCATCCACCAAAACTTTAAGGAAACCACAGCAAGTTTCTTCTTCACAGGACTTCTATAGTCTGAGAAATCGTCAACCAAAGGAGAGCACCAGTGTAGTATTGAAAAGCACAGAGGCAAATCTATGTAAAACTGGGATTTTAATACATGTATATCTATGGGGTAGTACAAGGGATGAAAATAGATTAAGTCTCTAACGAGCCCCGCCAGGCTCTGGCTTCTTTTGCAACCTCCTCAATGGCCGCTCCCTCACGCATCCTATCAGCTCCCGAATCCCCATCACGAGAAGCTGATCAGACGGCAGGGAAGAATGCCACATGGCAGAACCAGTCCCATACTACACATATGCCTCTCTTCACAATTAGAGGAACAATGCGTATAACATTCCTCCAACACATATCCCACTGGCGTAACAGGGGCCCCCGCAGCTCGCACGGTGCGGGGGGCCCCGCCAGTACATGTCCTGTGAGGGGACCCCACAAAAATATTTTTTTTTCTTTTTGAATTCACTCTGCATTTATAAAGAAATTATTTCTGTAATAGAAATAATTTCTTTATGAAGTCAGAGTGACTTCAAAAAGAAACAATGGGCCTCATTACGGGTTTGGCGCAACCGTGCCATTGCTACCAGCATGTTGCCGCCAGACCCGTAATGATTTACCGGCGCCCAACTTCCCGGTAACACTGGGGGATTACAACCCTGGCGGTCTGGGAAGTCAGGCGCCGGCAAATGGTAAGTCCCCATTTCCATAAAGTCCTATCGGACTCTATGGGAATGGGGACCACAGAAGCACCGGCACCATTAATAACGGTGCCGGTGCTTCCGTGAAAACTATGCGGGTGGGTGCCATGCTGCCTGGCAGGTCTGACCTGCCGGACAGGACGGCAACCACCCGCAGAGCTGTAATATGTCGGCCCGGAAACAATGGTGCCTGTGAGCTTACCGGCACCATTGTTTACAGTCCGGCATAGTTGTAATGACCCAATTTCTTTTTTAAGTGTTAGGGCTCCCCTCAACCCCATGATGTGTGCGTGTGTGAGTGTATGTTGAAAGGGTTCACACTTAAATGTATAGGTGGCTGCCTGTGCGAGTGTATGGTGAAAGGATGCACACTTTAATATACGGGTGGCTGCTTGGGTGTGCCTGTATGGTGAAAGGGTGCACACTTAAATGTATATGTGGCTGCCTGTGTGAGTGTCTGGTGAAAGGGTGCACACTTAAATATATGGTTGGGTGCCTGGGTGTGTGTGCCTGTATGGTGAAAGGGTGCACACATACTTTTATGGATAGCTGCCTGGGTGTGCCAGTATGGTGAAAGAATGCACACTTAAATGTATGGATAGCTGGGTGTGTGTATATGGTGAATGGTGTGTGTGCTTGCGTTCAGGGGTGCAACAAAACCTACATTTCAGGGACTAATCCTTCAAATGTTGGGAGTGGTGCCAACTTCATGGCCGCTGGGGGAGGAGCAAACTTATTTGTTTGGGTCATCTCATTTCTTTATGCATTTTTATGAGACTATTCTAGTGCAGCTTCAATGTTTCAAGCAGTTGACTCTCCTTTAAGGTTTAAAGCACCCAGTTATGGACTGCTGTGAGAATGAGTGGTCTTCTGTTCCCTCTCTACCCTTCCAATCACTCCCTGGCATGCAAGTATTAAACCCACATCACGATTTCAATTGCCTAAAAAATTTGGCATTTGAATGCAGGTACTAACAGTGAATTGCTTTATTTTAGTAATTGGTAGGTTCTTGTTAACAGAGAAACCCAGGTGCCGTTTAACATCTGTGTCCTTTTCTGTCTGGCAACTGCTCTGAAGGTCAGCCAGGTCTAGTCAACATAGCCCAACATTTCAAGCGGGGAGGGGGTGCTGAATCCAAGTCAACTCAATGGTGTTGCACCAATACTTGTGTTTAATGCCTGGATTACTTATTGGTAATCTTCATTACTCCTAGCCCTATTCTACCTCGTGCCAATGTGTATGAGACAGTACTTGTGTATAAGGCACTCTGCCTCATACACAAGTACTGGGATGAGGTAGAGGTACATGGAGGTAATGCTTGATTTAGCTACCTGTAATCTTCATTACGCCTAGTCCCACTCTTCCTCATCCCAGTACTTACCTATGAGGCAAGGAGCCTCAACCGTAAGCTCTTGGGCAAGGAAGAGGGACGTGGAGGTAATTCTGGGCCAAGGAGCTGATTTTGGAGGTTGGGGTGGGAGGGAGAGGGGATATGTGGGGGGGCAAGATTATCCGACAAATTATAATGGCTGTCCATGTTCAGGGTAAGCAGGCATGATATGCGGTATTAGTGGCTAGAGAAGCATTTTGGTGCAGCCAGTCTAGTCATTTCTCAGTTTGGTATGACTTTTTTTTAATGGGGCATTTATGATAAAGCAGTCCTGCTAGGTGAATTACCTGGCTAGACTGCCATTTGGGTGCTACCAGTCAGCCGTTTCTTACTGCGGCATTGTATATTTTTCTGGGTATCTTTGATCAAATGATATGATATAAGTCATTTATAACGCACCTGCACACACGTGTTTCTAGGCGCGACAAGACAAGGGATGGAAGATAGAGGGAGGACAAGACAAACAATCTTACTAGGCCTTGTGTCATTCAGATCGTGCAAGTGCGGTAACGAGAAGCACAAGGGGAAAGGGACGGGGGAAGTGCAAGGGAGAGGGGAGGGGAAAAACAGGGCAGCAATGCTCTGAGTAAGTGCTGTCAGGGCAGCACAGCTCTGGGTTGTGCAAGGAGAACAAGGGACTGTAGGGTTACAGTTACAGCGCCTAAGTGCATGGTAGGACCAGAGGCAGTGCAAGGGTGACTGATCAAGAAAGAGTCTCGACTCAGTGAGACTCTGAGGGTAGCCAAGCAACCAGTCGGTACAGCAGACAGGTAGGTCAGGTAGTCCAGCAGGGGAGGGAGAGAGAGAAAGCAGAGAAGAAGAGGAAAGTTTTGAGCTGCTTCCAGAACTTCAGGTGGTCTGCTAAAGCTTGAGAGGGGCAGGGAGGCTATTAGAGGGGGAAGCACCTGTAAAGGAGAGAGATCTACCCCCCATTCTCTTCCTGGAGAAGCGTCTAACCCTTAGAGACTTGTAGGTAGCTGAGCGAAGGGCTTGAGAAGGAAGATATTTTGAAAGAGAGCGTTGGATGTAGTGTGGGCCCTGAGCCCAGAAAGGCTTGTGGACAATGCAAAGGGTCTTGAACTTGATACTTGCAGCAACTGGGAGCCAGAGGAGAGATTTCAGGGCTGGAGAGATACAATCCCTGTGCTTGAGGCCAAGGATAAGTCTCGCAGTCCTGTTCTGGATTAGTTGCAGGGGCTGGATAGTAGGGGAAGGCAGATTGAGAAAGAGGCTGTTGCAGTAGTCCAGCCTAGAGAGAACCAGGGCTCTGCAGACAGTGAGCTTCTGGGGAAAAGTGAGAAAGGGAAGAGTCCCTTTGAGGAGGAGCAGCTGGTAGTGGGACTTCTTGACTATGTCCGAGATGTGAGAAGAGAAAGAGAGAGTCAAAGATGACACCAGTGTTGTTTGCCTCACAGGAAGGCGAAGGAAGAGGGCCCAAGGCGGGCGGCCAGAGTGAGAGAGGGAAAGCAGGGGCAGGAGTCCAAATGAGAAGGATCTCCATCTTACTGACATTAAGGCAGAGATTGTTGGAGGCACACCAATCCTGATTCGCGGATAGACAGTCGAGAATGAGCGAGAGATGAAAGGAGTCTGAGGGGAGCCTGAAGGAAAGCAGAGTTTCATCCGCATAAGACTGAAAGTTAGAGGAGAATGTAGAGATCAGGTGGGTCAAAGGGGCCACATAGAGGTTGGAAAACCAGAGTGAGAGGATGGAGCGGGGAGAAAGGGACCAAGTTGGACCTGGGAGGGGCAGTCCAAGAGGAAGGAGTTCAGCCACTCAAGGGCCTGATCCCTGATGTCCAGGTTCTCATGGAATTGATTGATCAGGATTGATCAGGATGCAATGGTTGACCGTGTCAAAAGCACAGGAAAGATCAAGGAGGATGAGGACAGAAGGAATGCAGGAATCAAGGTTAGAGAGCAGAATTTCACAGGTGTTCAGGACAGCAGTTTCCTTGTCTGGCAGCTCTGAAGCCAGACTGATGGTCATGGAGACAACCAACATATTCCGTGTGGAGAGTAAGTTGGGAGATGGCCAGCTTTTCAACAGTTTGCCCAGGAAAGGGGTGATGGAGATTGGGCGATAGTTTGCCGGGCAGGCAGGATCGGCAGAAAGCTTCTTGAGGAGTGGGTGCATAAGGGAGTGCTTAACGGGAGAGGGGAAAGAGTGATTACAGAAATCGGTCAAGGCTGGAGCGAGTGTGTCAATATGGTTCTTGATGGTTCTGGTGGAGCAGGAGAGCACCTGTTTGGAGGACACTTTCATGGATCGAACTTGTCTAGAAACCTCGTCAGGTGTTGTCAGAGAGAAAGAGGAGAAAGGAGGAAGCGAGGTAGAGATGGCCAAAGGGGGGCCGAGAGAGGAAGAGGAAGAGGGAGAGGAAGAGGAGATGGAGGACAGGATGAACTGAGTTTTAGTGTAGAAGTGAGATGACAGAGCCATACAGAGGGACTTGGAGGGAACATGAGAGGTAAAGACCTCAACAGGATTGA
Organism: Ambystoma mexicanum; assembly: GCF_040938575.1. Lineage (NCBI taxonomy): Eukaryota > Metazoa > Chordata > Amphibia > Caudata > Ambystomatidae > Ambystoma > Ambystoma mexicanum. The sequence continues at coordinate 900,756,283 of NC_090937.1, read as the reverse complement.
CCAGTTCTTTTCAGATTTTAAAGAGTTTGGCCGTGTTGTTAGAGGCCACAGAGACACAGGCTTGAATGTGTGTTCTATTCTTGATGAGTGTTATTGCTTCGACTTCCATTTTGGTGCAACCAGTCTAGATATCTCTAAATGTGGCCTGGCAAGCTTTACTTTATTGTTATTACATGTCTTCACCGGTCTACCTTGTGCAGGCAGTTGGACATGTTTTCATTGTGGCATGGCATTTTTAATAGCAAAGCTTTAATGTTCCTGTGCACTGTTAACAAAACAATTGCAAACACTCTGGCTTTTTAGCCAATTTTTCTCAGACAGTGTGCTGTATATTATATTAAAACACATAGTTATATCTTTCTCCTAGTGCCGGGTGCGGCATATCCGTTCAGCAGCACGTTTGTGCGTATTGCGCAAGTGTGATAATCTAGGCCAGCCCAGAGTGTGGCGCGACCCTTGATTTGTTGCTCAGTTGGGGGGCCCCCTCAGCATGGCTCACAGGGGGGCCCCCACATCTTGTGTTACGCCACTGACATATCCCTCCAGATATTGGGGTCTCCGGTAGATTCTCCCCTATCCTGACTGGCGAGAACATCCAGATATGTGGCTAGGCAAGGAAAGTTCAACACTGTGTCATCCCAATACTCCAGCATCAGCCTCACTACCATCACTGTCCCTACTACCTCTCAACCAGCCATCTATACTCTTCACAAATGACACTCTCTCCATGTTCCACACTCACCCATACTCCACTCTGATAGCATAAACAACTCAGTCACTACATTAGGTTTAGACCATTTGCAAGGCCCATTTCTGAGAGCGGAGTGATTTTAATCCTTATTCTATCACCCACAACAGGAAGTACATTGCCTCTTTCAACACCAGACTGATCATGCACCATTTTATTTTTCAACTGACAGCACTTGATATTGTCAACCACATGCTCCAATTTCATCCCTATTGAGGTGTCCGTGCCCATCCAAGATGGGACTAGTTTGGTATTAGCTTTTATGCCTCTAATAAACTCAAAATGAGAAACTCCTGTTGTGCAATGAGGAGTAAACCTATGTGCAACAATCACATCCCTCAATGCTTTCTTACAGTCCATACCATTAGACCAAGCCCAATGAATGGTCTCCTTGAGAACTTTGTTAAAATATTCTACAAAAACATTCATTTGGGGATGATACATGGCACTTTTCCTGTGCTCAAAGGAGTTTGTTTTCCGTTTCTTTTGATCTTAACTGTAATCCATTATCTTTCACAATTACCCTTGGAAACCTTCCCACTCACTGATGTCTTCTACAAATTCAATCACTGGCTTGGTAGTGATGCAAGGCCTAATCAACACCTCCACCCACGTGGTTAATACATCTATGATTACTAGATAAAAGTATTGTCTTGCATTGCTCCCCACAGGCCACAACACATCAATGCCCAATTTGACCCCAATGGCCATTCAGGAATATCAGTCATAACCATGGGATGTTTCCAACCCAAACATACTTTGTCACTTTTGTTACAAAGGATACACTCTCTGACGTTCCTTTGGATCTGAAGATCACAGCCTGGCCACCAGTAATAGTTTTAATTCTCTGTTTGGTCTTAAAAATCCCTTGATGACGTTCATGACACAGGTTTATGATTATTTGACTACACTTCAGATCGGGGAAGAATTTTGTCACCATGCATTAACATATCTCCTTGGACACTCAGATAATCTATTTCATTCCAATACTGTGAAAGACCCAGATCTTCAAAATGACTCTTCCTTTGAGGATTGTCATCTTCTAATTATTGTCTGAGTCTGTTCAGGCTAATATTCTGATCCATGGTTTCCTCCCATTCCCTCTGTGGTACGGGTACCAAAGCTAAGGCAAACACCACTTCTGAATCCCTTTCTTCTTCATTCAGTTCTGACACATTTGTGGGTCTGGACAGTCAGCCGCAAGATTTTTTATACCAGGTAGATATTTTACTGTGCAATTATATTCTTGCAGTTGGGCCACCCATCTTCTGATGCGACCTGATACTCGGTCTAAACCTTTTGACATTATAATCTCAACCAAAGGTTTATGATCAGTGCAAAATACAAAATTCATGCCCCAGATCAAATTCTTGAACTTGTCTGTCGCCCATTTAATAGCCAAAGCTTACTTTTCGATGGTGGCGTAAGATTTCTCTGCCCCTTTCAATTACATGGAGCCAAACGCTGTGAAAAAAGCTTTACCATTTTCCTCTTCCTGTTTCCACTGCACCCATACATAAATTGTTGGCATCTGTCCTTATTATAGTCTTCCTGTTGCTGCTAAAGTTATTTAGTGCAGGTGCACTCACCAACGCTCATTTTATAGATTCAAACTCATCTTCACAAGCTTTGTTCTACACAAAAGCGATCTTCCCCTTGGTGAGCTCACGCAAAGATGCTGTGTGTTTGGCAAAATCACGGATGAATTTCGAGTAATACTCTGCTATTCCTAGGAATATTCAAACTTCCTCATGAGAGACTGGTCTGGGCATGTTTTCAATGGCATCCATTAGTTGTCTTTTGGGGCGATAATGGTGTGACCTAAATATTCTATTACTTTACCTTGAGTTTCCCTTGATGTGTCCAGGTTAACAACGGGGTACTTTTTTTTGTTACATGGACTTTTGCTCTGGCCTATGTGTCTTTGAAGCTTAGAATGCTCCAAAACCACCCAATCAATTCAATTCTTACTCCCCCATAAGCCTTCGGATTGATGTCAACTTCATTGTGAAATTCATGTTTCAATTTTCTCCATTCACCTTCTGGTAGCAGCATATATTTGGCACCCAAATCAATCATCATGGACACCTGAGTGTCATCTATAAATATTGAGGCTTTGGGGCTGTCTATCTCCTCTTCATCTTCATCCACAATCATGGATATACATTCTTCTCCTTCTGCATCACTTTGGTCACTCCTCATCCGATTGGAGGACATATTTTTTGTTTTGCAACATCTTGAGAGATTACCTTTTCCTATGCATATACAGCAGATCATTTTTAAAGCGGGACAATCTGGATTGTCCACCCAGTGACTTGCACTATCACACTGAAAGCATTTGCCAGGGCTGTTACTTCTAGGACTACTTCTTCTCCATGTACGGAAAACGATCTGCCCCTCCTGTAATCTTTACACGTAGATCAGATGGCAGGGAAACATGCCGCGTGGCAGACCAGTCCTATACTACAACCGCCAAGAGCCAAACTGCTGCCATTCTGAAAGAATTGCTTCCTTTTTATTCTTGGACTCAGCATCCCAGTAGCTCCTTGTTCCTTTTTTTGAAATATTTGTAAGGAACTTGGGGTTGGTCACCATGAGTTACCTGGGAGCAACCAGACATGGACTCCCTGCTCACTGTGCTCAGAGAGGCACAGCTTCACTTCACTGATGAGGCCCAACAAGGCTGAAACACGTGTATGGGGTTGCTGTTGGCACTCTTGTTCAGAGTGAAATTGCCATATCATTTCGCTGCTGGACTGCCCATGTGGGCGGGACAAAGACTGATATGCAAATTGGTATTTCCCATCTGTGAAAGGTACAGTGAGCAAAAAGCGTGTGCTGCAAACTCTCATCTCAGAACAGGATATCATGCCATGTTCTTTCTGGAGAGGAGCGCCTGCTACCCTTTTTTGGAAATATTTGTAAGGAACTTGGGGTTGGTCACCCTGAGTTACCTGGGGGCAACCAGACGTGGACTCCCTGCTCACTGTGTTCAGAGAGGCGCAGCTTCACCTCACTGATGAGGCCCAACAAGGCTGAAACACGTGTATGGGGTTGCTGTTGGCACTCTTGTTCAGAGAGGAATTGCCATAGCATTTCGGTGCTGGACTGACCATGTGGGCGGGACAAAGACTGATATGCAAATGGATATTTCCCATCTGTGAAAGGCACAGTGAGCAAAAAGCGTGTGCTGCAAACTCTCATCTCAGAACAGGTTATCATGCCATGTTCTTTCTGGAGAGGAGCGCCTGCTACATTTTTTTGAAATATTTGTTCCAAAGGGGTTCATCCTCAGAGGGAATCATCAAATAAAGCTAAGAAACTCTGCCACTTCATCTGCCAAGGCACCAAAGATACTGTCACGAGGAAGAGCATCTTCTAGCCTCAGGAGTCGTTCAGGGGTCCCCGATTCGTCTTGGATCCTACTCTCCTGTGGCCTCTCGCATACTTTGGGGCGGTAGAACCTTGAACCTTTTAAAAGAAAGCACAAATGTTAATGAACAATATTGGACTGGGATGTAAAAGATAACATGAGTTACTCCCTAACGTTTCTATTACAGGTTGCCCAGGTGGGGGGATCATCACTCAGAATTACTTGTCTAGTCTAAAGATAACATTCTACCACTGTTCATAACTAACCTGCCTTTCTTTCCTATTCTAAGCTGGGGTTGTTCTGTACCTTTACCCTACCATATTGGGGGCAGAAGTACAGATACCCCCTCCAGTTTTTACATTGACACATCACGAGTGAAAGTGCACATTCTCACTGGCAGACAGAGCTGGCATGATGTGATTCTCTGATCACCTCCACTGGGAACTGAACCGCCAAATACGTGAAAGTAGGGCAAGTGCCTGGTAGAGGGCATGGAGACTAGGGTGCAAGGTGGACCTCCCATGGAGTGCTGTCACAGGATGAATCATAATCACTGTAACAACCTGTGGCCTTGCATTTAAACAGAAATAGTGCTCAATCATACATACAGCACATATGTGTCAAATATATATATACCCATTGTTACCTGTGCATCCCATCCTCTCGACCTCAAGGCAGTCATGTCAGTTGACACCACTGTACATGGCTACATGTCCACAACTGCATTCATCATGCCATTGAGAGGTCAACTGCACATCTTAATGGAAAAATAAAATGGAATAAACAAATAATTCCTCCTTGGAAAGGGCAAAATAAAAACAGGTCACCATCTGGCTAGAGAGATATAAAAACAAAGATAAAATGTCCATGCCGAATCAAAGGGCCAACACAGAACAAGTACACCGGTCAAGTACAAAAGAAAAGAAAAAGTCCACACTGGACTGGGGAGGAGTGGGGTAGTCGGCACTGAAGGGGTAGGGGTAGGGTCATGCCAATATCCGCATGACTGGAAAAAACAAAGAAAAATGTAAATAAAAAATCCTTCCACAGGCTCATGGACTTCATCGCAAAAATGGACCAGGAGCCTTGTCTGTGCTGGCACCCCCATCTTGCGGTCGATCTGCAGGTGGCTGTGGTGTTGGAGCCCTAACACGCAGTGCCACGGCCTGGCCTTCAATAGTGATGGCCAGCCGTGACACGATTGAATGCACCAGCACAGTAATGGCAGTGAGGTCTCCATGCATGTCCTCACGGATGGCTGCAGAGTCTGCATGCACACTCACCCATGATGCATTGCGTTGCTCAGAGAGTGTCTGCCTGAAGGCATCCTCCTCCCTGTGGATCTGTATCCTTGTGGCTGCGAGTTGGTGCTGGACTACAGTCCTCATGGCCTGCATCGTAAGCCTCTGGTCCTCTCTCTGTGTCTGAGTATCTGCATGCATGGTAGGGTCATGGTCTTGGCCGTTTTATCCATGCCCTCTGAAATTTTGTCCAACATGTTGCCGTTTTGGATGGCAGCACGCAACATCTGTTGCTCCCACTCTGTCTCCCCATCCTGCACTCATCCACCACGTGTGCAGAGCCCACATCAACCTAATGCAAGGGACCATTGCCATTGCTGTGTTGGCCATGTTGTTTGCTGCAGGTCTGTAACCATCCCTTGGACATCAGACCCATGACCTGATGTCAATTTATGAGAGAGTGGCCTTGCAGCTGTAACCACAACAGATGGGGGCTACCACTGACTTGCCTTGTGTAGCCAGCCTAAACATTGCAGACTCATAGGCTCCATCTGATCTGCCAATTGGGGCTCTCACCTCCACCCTCTTTGGGGCATTTACATCCGGTTCAGCATCAAAGCCAGCTTAGTCGAAAAATCCGAAGAGTCCACAACACAAATGAGGATGGTCTGGAGCACCAGTGGGTTTTCATGGTAGACAACACCATGTTCTCCACTGGTGGTCTGACACATCACTGACTCTTCTTCCTCCTCCTCTACATCTGGTGCATCCTCACCTGCACATGAAGAGAGAAAGAGATATCAATCCATGTATGTTTGCATCAAAGTGCACTCACACAACAAATGGCAGTACACGCATGTATCACACATTGTGTATTCACACACTTTGAGCTCCAAGCAATGTATGCATGGCTTTTGCTCACTAGTGTTCCCACCCTCCCAATCATGTCCATGCTGTCAGTGGAGATGTATACATACAAAAGTGTGTTCTAATTACTTGGAGGTGCGCTTCATGAACGAAGCATTTTGAACTGCCTGCAGCCTATTTCGAGACAAGCAGCACTGCGAGCCGAGCTCTTGCTGCTCCCCTGCTTCCTGGAGGAGGCGGGGCCTATCGCGCACACGTGAGCGATCATGTGACTTCAACCCAGCATTTACTGCCGGCATATCCGCCCGAGTGGCGTGTGTTCTAATTACTTGCAGGTGCGCTTCATGAACGAAGCATTTTGAACTGCCTGCAGCCTATTTCGAGACAAGCAGCACTGCGAGCCGAGCTCTTGCTGCTCCCCTGCTTCCTGGAGGAGGCGGGGCCTATCGCGCACACGTGAGCGATCACGTGACTTCAACCCAGCATTTACTGCCGGCATATCCGCCCGAGTGGCGTGTGTTCTAATTACTTGGAGGTGCGCTTCATGAACGAAGCATTTTGAACTGCCTGCAGCCTATTTCGAGACAAGCAGCACTGCGAGCCGAGCTCTTGCTGCTCCCCTGCTTCCTGGAGGAGGTGGGGCCTATCGCGCACACGTGAGCGATCACGTGACTTCAACCCAGCATTTACTGCCGGCATATCCGCCCGAGTGGCGTGTGTTCTAATTACTTGGAGGTGCGCTTCATGAATGAAGCATTTTGAACTGCCTGCAGCCTATTTCGAGACAAGCAGCACTGCGAGCCAAGCTCTTGCTGCTCCCCTGCTTCCTGGAGGAGGCGGGGCCTATCGCGCACACGTGAGCGATCACGTGACTTCAACCCAGCATTTACTGCCGGCATATTCGCCCTTGTGGCGCTAAGCCCTGGAGGCAGTAAGGGCTGGAGCCGCTGTTGTGCTGTTCGGCGTGGATGGCGATTCTCAATTAGTAAGCCTCCTTTACTTCCAGACTCACCAATCTGTCAGGCCGCTCTTTTGGTATCGATATAATATCACTTACAAAGCTATAAAGCTATTGTCTTTGACTATTTTTATTGTTGAATAATAGAAATTTGTGCTCTTAGTGACAGCGGAGTTGCAGACTAATAACACTCATACTGACTGCTATATTTTTCATCTGGCCACACTCATACTCAGGTTAACCAGTTTAAGGATAAACACAACATTTTATTTTTTGGGGAAATTGGCGGCAAAGATTTGTTTCTACAACGCTACTTCAGTGCTTAAATACTGATTTTATTTAATCTTATGATGAGATCTGGTTTGCGCAGCCAAAAAGGCCCTCTATTTTTATCAGATGCTATTTTAGTTGACCCGGCTTTACATGTTGACCCTACCTGCATCATGGCCAAGTGTAGATTATCTAATACTGTGTCCTCAATCACTTCTAAGTCTCTCTGTATTGTTCCATCTTCGGTGGAATCTACCCTTCCTTCAAATAATGCCATGTCTTGTAGCCTCACTTCGATAAAGCCTATTATTTTAAACACCCTGGAATCTAGTCTTCCACTAGCCACTCATAAAGTTATGATCCATAACTCTGAGACTACAGAGGTTACTACCAGTGTTTCTGCAGCTGGCGACATTGTAGTACATAAAACTCCTAGAAAACCTAAACTATACCAACAAGTACTTGGGCAGACATACATGGATAAATACATCTTAAAAGCAACCTCAACCAGTACAGAAATAAAACTTCCTAAAGTTTTTAGAGGCAACGCTATGCTAGATCACTCGGCAATGTCTACACAAGCTTTTTTCGGTGGAAATAATAATATCACTGATCTTAGCATAATTGAGTGTGCGGATAAAGCGATGAATCTGCCATACACTACTGGAATTCCGGATATCTCTAGATCCTCTTCTCAAGAGCCAGTGGCTGATAACACACCCACCGCCCTAACTAACATTATTGAAGATATTGAAAACAACATAGCGGACTATGATCCGGACTTAGACCCTGTGTCCATCAATCGGAACCAAGTAAATTCTCCACAATTACACCATACATTAAAAGATGTGGATGAACGGATTCGACTGACGCATCCGACAGTCTCAGCCCTAAACGTTGTTCTGAGCTCCTTTGTTGAGCTATATGACAATGTTTGGTCCGAGCTTAAATCTGTCAAAACTGCAATGACAGAACTTAATCTGAAAATTGACTGTATTGGTACGGATATCTTAGTGGATCTCAATAACAAAGTGGATTGGATCGGCACCGAGATATCCCAGAGGCGGCCGGTGCAAGTACCACAGGGCGCAAGCTGTCTAACTCCCCCTAGTCAAACAGCCATTGTCAATACCCAAATTATAGAGATATCAGATAACAACTTGCCAGTGGAATCTTCTAATATTGCTGTTGCTCATGATCACGATCTACCAGCAATTTCTGCTGGTCTTGATACTCTTGTCATCCCTACAGGCATATTGGCCGACCCTATTCAAAGCCTGCCCAACTCGATTCCCAATCCGGGTCAATTTAATTTTATTTGGCCCCCATCTACTATAGTAAATGCCATTAATAAAGAAATTCCTTCTGAACAAACTAAGCCCATTTCATTGGCTAATCCCTGCAATACTGTTGAGGACCTATCGAATACTACAAAACCTACTTAGTCGATTGAGCCCAGTTCTATAACAAGCTTGATTCCAACTCAGGTTTTTAAATGTACACAAGATAGTGCTACTAAGCACCCAGTTCCCAAGAAAACGACGGCCCCACGCAAAACGCGCCATATCAAGCGGAAATTGGCTACAAAGCAAACCAACTTACTCTTCACCAAATCCACTGCAAAGGTCTTTACTTCCTTAAATACTGCCTCTCTCTCTAAGGGTAAATCAACGAATGTCTTTAAGCCCCCAATGACCAAATTGGTTGATTCTATGGTTCAAACCGATAGTTGTAACCCTCCAGTTACTCATGTTTCTGACATGTGGTCAGGAAACCTTCCAAAATTCTGTTTGGCCCCCTCAAAACAGCCTATAAGTGAAACCCTTTACGCTTCTCCTATTTTAAAACTGTGCCCTTTGGTGCCACTTCAATATGGATGTGGTACAGGCAAATTTAGGTCCAGTGAGCAAACTCTAATGGTTCCGATGGCTGCACAATCTGCAAACCTCAGCAAACTACAACCTGGAGTTGATACTAGTAAATTTAAAACCTTTGAAACAGCTCTGTTGACTCCTGGCGAGACTCAAGCTAGTGGTATTGACAATTCAAAGATCTGAGAAGAACTTCTTATGGTTCCTGCGATGCCACATGGTGTAAATCATACTAAATTACATCAGGGGTGTGGTATTGGAAAATTTACTACCTTTGAAGTAACTCCTCTGTCTCGGGTTGCGACTCAAGCTACCGATCTAAATTACTCACAGAGCTCGTCGGTCTTAAGGTCTCATCAAATCCCGGCAAATTGGGGTCCCATTCAGTTGCAACCTCCTACGAATATAATACATAATCAGCCCCTGATCCCTGTTCTTCCTTTGGATCTGGGATTGGAGAGGGGATTCTTTCAGGATATTAACAATCTGCCTGCCTCTACCCACCCCACAATCTCCGTTGGGATTCGCAACCTGGTGGATCGCCTATATAAACCACAGGCCAGACCTTTGCCCCCTGCTGCTGTCAAACACCTTGACACAACCATGAAGGGTTCTCAAAATCTATCAGCGGACACTTTAACACGCCAAGAATGTACGAATAATAAGAAACTCAATCCTTTACACTGGATAAAGATTCAAAGTCTGCTGAAATTGGAAGAGCCTGTTTGTTTGAATCGTTGTAATGTATTATCTATTTTTTCTGAAATCCCAGCTCTCGCTCTCATTTCCTCTAAGGATATTGATAGAGTGGCCTTTCTGGATTGTAACTCTCTGGATATGAGCATGATTCTCCTTGCGTCACCACTTGTCAAAGATCTGATTCTTACCCAAAAAGACTCTCTGAAGGAATTGGGATTCAGAGTTGAAGCGGCCTCAGAATGGGAAATGTCGACCAAGGGGCCCTCTTTTTCACAATCAGCTGTTAAACCAATAGGGGCCCATGCAGGTGGCCAGGATACCCTGCCCATACCATTAACCTTATTGAATCAACAAAACAAAGATGTTGACTGAGCTGCCATCATCTCCACCCTGTGGCAAAAATTTGTGCCTTAGGCTTACCCCCCCAAATCTGACCTTAAATTCTCAATCGAACCTTTGTATAAAGTCTTGGAACTCTAGAGGCAATCAACACCTATTCTCGAATTTGGAGTGCCTACACCTGTTGAGAGATGCAAATGTTTTATGTATTCAAGAGACTTGGATGACCTCAGCCCCTTGTTTAGATGGTTTTCAAATTTTCGATCAGCCGGCCCAATATAATCTGAGGGGTAGACCGTCGGGTGGTTTACTGGTGGCAGTAGATAACTGCTCTGGGCTATCCGGCAAGGCTCTTTTGGGTCTTCCCTATGGGGCACTGGGGGTTGTTCTTAATTCGAGTATTGGCCATCCAAAATTACTAATTATTAACATCTATTGGCACACAGGGGTAGGTGAAGTTAAGCTGTTTGTGTCTCTAATCTCGCAGATTATCTTGGAGTGGGCGCTGGCTAATGATTTAGGACATGTACTACTAGCTGGGGATTTGAACTGTGATTGTTTATTCGACTATTCACCATGGGCATTATGAGAGCGGTATCCCTTTGACCGTTGTGACAAAAGGAAAAAACTGGCTAGTCAAACTTGGTACACTGAATTGGGCAATTTAGGTTTACAACCTCTGCGTGACCTCTCACAACCCTCGTCAAACCCTATTAGTTATACCTGGCGGCGGGGGTCTTCCACCTCCATGCTCGATTACATCTTTGTGGACGATTATCTTCTTTCAAGATGTTCGAAGTTCGAAATCTTCCTGAACTCCTGGAGTGACCATGGTATATTAACGGCAACTTTTAACATCTGCCTGACAAAGGGGCGGCTGTGCCATCCGATCAGGGTCTCTCCAAAATTATCAGGATCTGCTATTCGGTGGTCCCCTAAAAATATTGAAACTCTGAATGGTAAACTCTGGGACATGCTTAACAAGACTACTCTTGACTGGAAATTGGCAACATTTAATTCTGCAATGGTTACTACCCTGATACAAGTGGCAGTAGATGATATTGGCACTAGCTCTGTAAGCCGAACTCCAATTACTAGGCATTCACATCAATATAACTCTGAGGTGGCAGCAGCAAAAACTATTAAGAATAAAAATATTAGGAAATTACAAACTGCAATAAGCGACCAGTCCACTCGCCTATTTCTTATTAAGAAGGTTAAACAAGCCCACAAGAACTACTGTAAAACAATTAAACATCAGTTATTACAACAGGACTCGGAATTAATGTTACAGGTTATCATGAAGGGAAATGTGGGAGCCTTCTGGCAGATCGTTAATGGACAAGATGGTAATCAGGCCATTGCTGAACTTAATCCGATAGCGGAACAAGGTTGGCTAGAGTTTTACTCAAATAGATTTTCACCTTGCCCCCTAGCGGCAATGGCCAGTTTTACTGACTATGATCCATTAGTCCCTTACCCTAAATGGGATCCACCGTTAGAGATTGATACGATCCTGGAGTTAATTCGCAGGTGTAAGAGATCAAGAGCTCCTGGCCCGAATGGGTTAACGAACAATACCTTTAAAGCAGACCCGAATCTTTGGGCCAATCTCTTATGTATTGAGTTTCGGGATATCTTGCAAACTGGGACATGTCCTATTTCTTGGTCCACTGCATATGTTATCCCGATCTTCAAATGCGGTAGTAGGTCCGATCCCAAAAACTATCGGCTTATCGCTTTGATAGATGCGGATTGTAAAATCTTCTCTGCTTTTCTTCTTTCACACTTAAGGGATTGGGAAAAAACTAGCCATCCCCTGAGCCCCTTTCAAACGGGTTTCCGTAAAAACCACTCCACTAACATCAATGGACTGGTAGTTAAGTGTATTCAGGAGACTGCCTGGAGCTCAACTAGGGGACCTACTTTTATGGCCTCAGTGGATCTCTCGGCAGCCTTTGATTGTGTTGACCGAAACAGGCTATGGCAAAAACTTTATGCCTGGGGTCTGCCAAGGGGTTTAATCAGCCTATTGGAGGGGGTATATAACAATTCTACTGTTCGAATCCGGTTAAATAAAAAGGGGGACATGTCAGGTGCTGTCCGTACTCATCGTGGGGTTAGACAGGGTTGTGTGCTAGCCCCTTGGGTGTTTAATCAATATGTTTCAGATGTAACAGAACACCTAGTGAAAGAGGGGCTATTAGCGCCGAGTATTGGCACTTTGAAGCTTATTTGGTTGGCTTACGCAGACGATTTTGTTTTATTTGATCTAACTAAGGTGGGGTTACAGCGTTTGCTGGATGTATTCGCCAATTATGTTCAACTTAATGGCTTGAATATTAATCCTGCGAAAACCAAAATCCTTGCCTTATCTAAAGGGGTTGTCAGGAAGAAAACAAACCTCTGGAAGTTAGGAGGCGTTACAGTAACCTGCTCCACTTGCCTTACTTACCTGGGTTATTATCTGGGAGCAAGTAGAGGTTCAAAAGGGCAGAACCTTCTTCTCCTGAATAAAGCTAAGGTACTGGCCAGTCAGGTCCTTAAAATTGACCGTAAATATGGCCGATTTTCCATTAGACCTGCTCTACTCATTTTCGAGGGGAAAATCGCACCGAAATTGATTTATGGCCTAGAGTTTGGCACTCGGTTAACCATTGCCAAATTGGATGCTATTGAAGGGGACATATGGAGACGGGTTTTACTCATCCCCAATGCAGTACCCTTGGCTGCGATTCGTTTCGAGCTAGGCTATATCTCTTTAACAGCACGAGTTGATTGGAGGAAGCTTCTGCTTTATGCTAAACTTAAGGCCCCTACTGCCAACACGCTATATGAATTGGTTGGCAATAACATTCACCGATCTGGATTCCTATCTAAATTTGCTATGCTCTGTGAAGATATTTTGGCCAATATCAGTTCTGATCTAGAGCAACTAACCAGTAATCCCACTAAAACTAAAATGAAGTTGTGGGATTTTCATTGGTGCCGGACTGTGGATGCTTTTCATGCATATACTTCCATGTCACACTTGGCACATGAACACAAAAAAAGAGGAACTCTTTCTTCAATTCTTAAGATCTTCCCAAATCGGGAACACAGACAAACACTACTCAGATTGCGGTGGAATATTCTACCTACTCTGGATACTAAACTGAGGTGGAAACAGATTACAGCGCCTAACAGTCTTTGTAGATTCTGCTACTTAGTCTCTGAAACGGCTAAACACCTCATTTTGTTTTGTACTCATCTCAACGTCCAGAGAGACTCTTGTTTGAATGCTTGAAATTACAATTTCTAGGTCTCCCGATTGACCTAGTATGGCAACGCTGTCTGAGTATTGGAACAAGTAGGGAGGGTCTGGCCTTATCCAATTTTATTCGTAACCTCCATCTTGAATAGATATGTCTGTTGTTACCATGCTGTCTCAAGATATAGGTAAAAGATATAGGTTAATTTGCTGCTATTTTGTTTGTTCTTACTATTTTATGATGATTCTCTGATTCCTCCGCTGTTAAATAATGTCAAAGCCTTCGCAATATTCTAAATATGTAATTGTGTATTTATTCTATGTGTTAGTGCTTTTTGTAAAGGTTTAATAAAACCATACACAAATAAAAAAAAAAAATAAATAAAAAAAAAAATACATACAAAAGTGTCGTAAACGCAGAATGAAGGGCCATGCAACTGTCACGTCAGCACCCATACCAGGGAAAAGCACAGCACATGTTTGATTGTAATGCTGAAGGACATCACAAGGCAACAGTCATCCACCCATTTCCACAGAAACCACCACGGTCAAAACATGACACACAAATCAGGATTGGTACAGCGAACTGACAAATTGAGGTCCAGGGCAAAGGTGGGGGAGTGAAAATGTCTCTGAGTGGGTGCAGCTGAAAGTGGGCCTTCTAGGCAAGGGCAGTGAAGTGAAGAGAAAAGGAGAGAGGAATCACAGACGACAACAAGGTACATTGACCCACAAGAGGGTGAGGGGAGTGGTCCCATTGTGTTGGCCCAAAGTGTTGGAGGGAAAATGGTGCAGGGGTCACAATGATTAGGCTCTCTGTGTCAATGGCATTGATGCAGAGACTGGTACCAGTATACCAGACCTGTTTTCCAGCCATTGTTCACCATACAGTTGATGGCGTAACCCCTTACACTATACCAATTAGTACAAGCAACTACATCATGTCTGTAACTCAGGTATGTGGTTTGTGGGCAATTATTCACATTCACTTAGGGCAAGCCACAAGGTGTAGTGACAGACGGCTCAGATATGCATCATGACAAGGCATCACATAGGAGCAGGTGATAAATGTAACATGCAACTCGGCATGACATGATGTTACAATTCTACATTGATCACATGCAGAGTGACACGCTACATGAATGTAGCACTCAACAGTACATATAGGTGTCTCATGGTGCATATGTACCTTGGGGAGTACCTTGTGGGTTATGTGTAATGTCACACAGACATGTGCCACACATGCCCGACACATGGGTACTCCCAGTATGAGGGCCATGTGACATAAATCTGTACATCAGAAAACATGAATTACCCATGAATTACCCAGGGATTTTTTACAACCGCAACCTAAGGTGCGACTGCCCAAAAAGCGGGATCATGCATGACAGGCAAAACATATGTTGCACAATGAGAGCCACTCACCAGATCTATCCTCATAATTCTTCAGGCCACCCACACCTTGCGCCTGCTCAAGGAGGATGAATTGGCTTGTTGCCACCTCATGCAGTGTCAGCTGCTCCTCCTCTCATGGCCCCCCTCCAGTTGCCATTACGAAGGCCAGGTTGACACTTGGGCCTCGGCCTCGTAGCGTAATTGGCATTGTGCTTTTGTATTACATATTTAGTGCTCCCAGCGCTGTTGCCTCTGCCTTTCCCTCCCCAGCATCCATTCCCTTGTTAACCTGTTCCCTCCCGCCAAGCATCCATTCCCTTGTTAACCTGTTTCCTCCCTGATTGGAGGCTGCACCGTTGCGCTTGAGCCTACCTGAGTGCGGGGGGAATGGCTGAGTGCGGGGGGAATGGCTGAGTGCGGGGGGAATGGCTGAGTGCGGGGGGAATGGCTGAGTGCGGGGGGAATGGCTGAGTGCGGGGGGAATGGCTGAGTGCGGGGGGAATGGCTGAGTGCGAGGAACGTACATAATATGCATTGATATGCGGGAACATTCGAATGAACATATATCATACCACACCTCACGCCTACTCTCCTCTTTACACCATCACTCAAATAGAACACAGGGATACTATGACACCATTCGGTATAACTGTTCTCATATCAACATCTCCCGCTCACTCCCCATCACTCTAAGTAACCACCGCTGGTTTAACACCCCCAGCCAGGCGTTTCTCCCCAGGCCTAACGCAGCCACTCTCGAGCTGGATTAATTCTGCCAGAGCGTACACATTCTCCTGACCTCTCAACCACCACACCTACCGCTAAGAAGCAGCTACCACAATAACCCCGCACCAGCTGCACACATACTCTGTGCGCACACGCACCTTTTGTCTCTCTTCACCCTCTCTACTGACTCGAACCTCGGTTCCCAAGGGCGTTCATCCTACCAGCGCCTTCAGACCATACCAATGGTATATAAGGCGCTATATAAATGCAAAATACAATACAATACAATACTTAGCTTTTGCCTGGTGTGACAGGTGAGATCATTCTAGCACTTCTGAACCTGTTCAGCAGTGCGCATCGCCACCCGTAAGGCATTGGTCTGGCTCATGAAATGCTGTCAATGCACCATAATTTGTGCAGGTGTATGGGTGCTCCCCGCATGGTGATTAGTGGCATAGTCAATGAGGATCTGGAGCTCCTCATCAGTGAACTTCTTCAACTGTGGGCTAGAGTCCTGTGCCGTATCTTGAGGCTGAGCCTCTCCTTGCTGCGCAGGGAGCTTCTTCCTGTCCCGAGTTACACAGGGTGTTGGTGATGGCCCTGGCTGGCTGGGACCACGTTGCCCCCTGTAGACTGGGGCCTGCCATGTCCTCCTGGGGCTGGGTCAGATGTCTCCATACCATGTCCCTGACCCCGTGGGGCTGGGGCAGATGTCTCCACAATACGTCCCTGATCCCCCGGGGCTGGGGCAGATGTGTTCTCATCACATCCACCACACTGACACTGCCTGCTCCCTTTTGCTCTTGGGGCCTTTCCACTCATGCCACAGGTGTAAGGGATGAATAGTAGGCACACCAAGTTATAGTCCTGGGCAATATGAGTGAGGGAACAGTCTACGTGATGTGTGACATAGATTTGTGGTCCTTCAAGGATCAAATATACCCCTAAAGGGAAATAATATGGTACGCAATATACAGAGGCACCCAGGCAACAAAAAAAACATACACAACACCAGGAAACCCTCTGAAAAGTCAAAAAAGTGGCCTGTTATACACAGAGGCACCCTAAAACTCAGAAATTGCATACACAATGTACAGAAAGCATCCTTAAAGTCAAAATAAGTCGAATATGATACACAGAGGCACCCAAAGATGGACGAAGAGCAAATGCAACACACTGTAGGCCTAAAAAAACATGCACGTATGCACAGGCGCAAACCCCCCATAAAAAAGAATGCAGTGCACGGTACCTGAATGGAAAGATTGCATGGCACAACAATGAACGTCTATAAAACTCTTCAGGATCGTAACCTTCATGTGCACAACTAGTGATGTGAGTCTTTCCCCTTATATCACCCCACCATTGCCATGAGCCACGTAGGAAGGGCAAGTAGGTGCGCATCATCACGGCATAACTTACGTGTTAAGGGCCTTTGCTCTGTTATCGGCTGCTGCACATGCAAGGCACACAACACTGTTCCTCTTGCCTACCTATGGCTAAATTTGCCTCCATTGACCCTGCTTTTCCTCGCTCAATCCTATAGTGCTGCTCCCTGCTCAAGAGTAAGTGCCTGCCTGCAACCAGAACTGTCTTGGTGTGCCAGCTGCCCCACTTTGGCCTTGACTCCTGTGTTGGGCCTGCAACAACCTCATTTGTACTTGCTGGGACTTCCATCTCTGCCCACACCACCAATGCTCCACTGCACCTACCCAGGACCCAGCAAACCCACACCTGACTCAGGGGTGCCATGTCTGTCCCATCCACATCATCTGGGGAGGGAAGCACGCCCACATTGAGACAGAGGGCTTCCAACTTCACCAACACCTATGTTGGCATCCTAGTGGATCGAGTTATGTGCACCTATGATGCCCTCTTCGACCCAGCTAAGCATCTGGGCACAGATGCAGGGCTGATGATCTGGGACGACATCACATCTCCCATCAATGCAGAGGAGGTGGTAGTCAACCCCAGGAACACAGTCTGGAAACGTTGGGATAACCTCAAGACTAGAAGCCATACCAAGGTAGTGGCAGCCCTCGACATGGAACTCACCAAGGAGGTGTACCAAGCTGGCTGCCCCCAGTTAACACAGATACCGTTGCAGGTACTTCAGAGGTTCTATCTGGACCTACATTACAGTGCTTTACCTGGAGAATTCGTCAGGATTCCACTGGTGAGTATCCATGTGGGACCATGCTCTACCGCATATACGTGGCAGGCAAGTTTGCAAATGCCTCATCTTGTTTGTGGCTTGTGTGGGTTGTGAGACACACCTTATTGCCGCCTCATGCCAATGCAAGCCATTTGTGGCTTGAGAGATCATATACCGGCATTTGCATGAGTATTGGCAGTATGCGCATTAGTACATGTGAGTCACATTCTGTGACTGTGAATCATATAAAGGGGTCTATGTTAGAAATAAAGTAACATTGATTACACTAAATTGTATAGATAGATTTGGAGAATAGGTAAGGTTTTTTCATGGGTGCACCTTGACAGAGGTGCCAACAGACTGAAGGTGACTGGGTGTTGTCCAGTAAAGCATTATATTCTTTTCACACTACATACTGGGGCTGAACTACAACTTGAAATCTCTGTAAACTGAGGTTTGTAGGAACTGTCCTTTTCTCTCTCCAATGAAATGACCACCTAGAAATGAATGGGCATACAGTACTGCTTTGGGCCTATTATCAGATTTGTAGTGTCTCTAGGAGAATCAGGCATTGTGTGGATATTTATCTCAATGTAGGCTCTGTTTTTTAAATCTAGCTCCTACCTAATAAATTACTGTCATAACGAAAGGTAGCTTTTTTCCTCCTACTGAAAAAACGTCCTTTGAAAAATGTATCTTGTACAAAATATGTCTGCCCTGGTAGAAAATGTTTAGCATTTTTTAAACCTAGATTTTTCTAACCAGTTAAGCCTCATGATAAAGGGGACAGGTGTTTTCAACATAATCATGTCCTCCTACCCTACCTTCTCTACCCTAACCTACATATCACACCCCTACCCTCAGTCACTTACTCTAGCCCCACTCTCTCTAAATTCATCCAACCCTTACCCTCACCCTCTATACCCCACTCATCCAACCCCCAACCTCTCTACCTCCACATCCAGACCCTACCATCTTTTCCTATACCTCCATGCATGGTACACCCACCTACCTTCCCTATCCACACCCTCTCTACCCCATCAACCTACGGTATGCCCCCCTCTGTACCCCCACCCATCCACTCTAACCCATCCTCTCTACCTCTACCTACTGTAGCCCCCCCAACCACCCTACAATCACCCTCTCAACTCCTGCCCACATACTGTACCTCACCCTCTCTAACATAACCCATCGTACTCCTTCCCACCCTACCTCCAACCTCTCTACCCACACCTACCCTAACCAGACACACATACACCAAGCATCTCTACCCCACCCACCCTTACACCTCCCACCCACTTTACCCACTTCCTGCCAATCTCCATCCACCAACCTTACCCTCACCCGCTTTACTCCTACCTCCACTCACCCCCCTTTCTGTACCCTACCTATACCTATATGTGTCCACACAATAATGCTCTGTGGCTCTGTATATACTTTGAGTGGCTTTACAGCACTTGTGGAGAATGCCAACTAAAAATCAACAGTAACATGCCAGGAGGAAGGATCATGTGCAAGGAAGTAAAGTTTTAAAATCTGCTAATGTTGATACTAATGTTTCATGATTTGCCCAAACATGTAGTGATGGCAATATACAAATGCCTGTGAGTGATAACTTTTTTGAAAATGGTCAAATTCAGATAGAAGACATGTCAACAAATGACGTGAATGGAGCCAAGCACATTTCAAGACACACTGATAATACAGAAAATGTATCAATATCGTTAGCTCATAATAAGAAATAACAGCTTTTTAAGAAAAGAACTTCTTTAACTATTCGACAGAGGAATAAAATATTCATTAAAAAAGTTCCACTCTCAAGTCGTTACACATCTTTTGAGAAGTGTGAAATTAAAATATGTGCATGTGCTGAAGCGTGTTCTGCAAAAGAAAAAAAAGAAAGGAATAATCAGAAAATCTTTTCATATGAAAAAAAACTGTTCATTTTCATGTTGAACAAACTTAAGAATTTAATTAAGGTCACAACGACCATTCTACACAAAGGCAGGAAAAGTTTTTGTACTTAAACAATACAACTTTTGTGAAGTCTTTGGGGAAGAATGGAAACACACTTCTCATGCAGAAAGATTTTTAATCAAGATCTACAGTCAACAATGGAATATAACCCTTCTACTGGTGAGAGTGGAAGTACCTATAAAGTACAAAATGGTGTGATTTCTGAAAACAAAGTAATCCAGAAAATAATGATTAGTGAAGTAGAAACTTTAGGACAGAGTGTGGTAAAAGTAACAAAAGAAACTCGGGTATGGACATGTAATTCTTTTTGCAATATTGACTAGTTGTGCACACACTATTAGCGCAACATGTACAGTTGCCATGGCCGAAGGCTATCAGTAGAGGGCCCCAAATAATCCTATTGGTGCAACATGTTCAGTAGACAAGGGCCATGGCTACTGAGGTACAAAGAAACCAATTCGTGCAACATGTACATTGTCCACGGCCAAAGGTCATGGCTAGTGGGCCTGAAGAAACCTTTTGATGCGACATGTACAGTGGTCACAGCCAAAGGCCATGGCTAGTGGGTCCTGAAGAAAACATAGCATAACAAGACCTCTGAAATTCAGTGAAAAAAAACCTTAGTTAGGAGAGAGTTAAGGTGATCAGAATGAACATGAAAAATACATAGCAACAGAACAAGTCCACCTTAACAATTTGCCCCCCGTTGTGCAGCATATGGCCGCAATAATTACATCACTGGTGACATCACTAATTACATAATACATGACATCTCTGATGACATCACTGATGGTGTCCCAAATTACATCACGCATGACATCAATGATTTCCCTGGTTTGATTAATTGCATTTTGAAATATGACAACTCTATTTTTAACATAACATATATGTACATATTAGATACATATACAGTACCTAGTATTCTGCCCTTTTTCCATTAAATGTAGTGTTCAGTATACAATTGTAAGTACATATAGACATTATTACAAATAAGTATAGTATGTAAGCATTTATGTACTTTACAAGGTAATCTTTTATAGTGGAATACAAATTCAAAATGTATTTTCAAAGGAAATTACTAAAAATGTTAGTAATACCATTGCTCTCTCTATAGTTCAATATTTACTTTCTAATCTACATTTTTCTTCTATAAATGTAATTGTGAAGAATAACTAACTGATTCTTTACTAAACAAGCTCTGAATGCTCAGAGCTTATATAATCACAATGCACATGGGTGCATACTAGCTTGTGTAAGTGATCATTTTTTTAAATAAAACTTTTCATTTAGAAAATAATATGTTCATGTAATGTTATAACAGTAAGGAGAATTGTAAATGAAAATCATTATTTTCATAACACTTACTATTTCTTCTTGTGTATTTTCTTATTTTTTATTTTACTACAACATATACTTATGATATTATGTTTTTAATACCAGAAACCGATTGACCAGAATCAGGTACTTTCTCTGCAATTAAGTATTGCAAATGTTTACTAATACATGAAATTCAAACCATTTGTAAAACGTCACATATTTATATTGTAACTGTTATAAGTTGATAAGTACTACAAATGAATGCTCAACACATAATCATATCATTCTTCTCTATCAGTGTATTGTTCCATGTCATGTTATTATTGTTAAGTGTAATAAAATAAAATATGTATCAAAAGAGGACAACGAAAATATACATTCTTAATGAATAATGTCAAATTTGATTTCATTTAAGATCTCTTCAGTGATGTCATGTATGAATATATGATGTAATCAATGATATCATCAGTGATGCCATCCATGATGTAATAACTGTGGTCATATGCTGAGCAACAGAGGGCACATAGTTAAGGTTGACTCAAAAATCTGACTGCTGAACTCTCAATGAAACCCCATTTTTTTCACTGAATATTACAGGGCAGGGGTCGCTGCCCTATAGTTAAGGTAAAACGGAGTTACATAGGAAATTGAAAAAAAATATTTACCACTTACTTTTGACTCATGTGACAGATTTGGCAGTAAGTTTGCAAAAAGGAAAAGATTGTCTAGGGTCCTGGAAAGTTTCAGAAAGATTATTTGAAAAATGAAAAGTTATTATGAAATAAAAAAAAAATAATTTCAGCCTAGTCCCTGTTCATTTTCCCATAGACAAAAAAGGTACATTTTTGTCGGACAGCACAGCCCAATCCACTAGACAGATTTGGACCAGGTCCGAAACAATTTGAGCACCAATCGTTGCCTTGCGATCCTTTTGTGGTTTGGCATTATTCCATTCAGTACTTTTGTAAATATTGTGGTCAAGTTAGTTGTGTTGGAAGCGGCCTCAGAATGAGAGAGGGGTGCGGCTTGACACAGCGGACAGAGCGGTGTTGACGCTCAGTCACATTCTGCAGTCCTCTCCTCTCTTGTTTGGAGCTGCGAGCTGTGTGCTGCGGGTGGTGGTAGCGGCAGTGCTCAGTTTAAGGAGTAGTGCTGAGTTGGAGTTGGAGAATTGGCGTTTGCTTTGCCCCAGGCTTTGTTAGAGTGTCCTGCTGAGAGTGCCATGAGTGTACTCTAATTCTTCAGAGCACATTCTGAACCCCCAAAAGCAGATTGCACTTGAGAGGGCTGTCAAGAGGCAGTAAAGTAGCAAGGCACACCAGTGTTGGCTGGCAGTGCCGCTCCACAATTGTTTACCCATCCATTCACCACTCATCACTCATTGATTGGAGAGTGAGTGTTGTGTGGTGTCTGGAGTAGTGAGGCATTGGGGATATTTGAGGTATTGGGGCCATTGAGGTCCTGCAGCTGATCTTTGGTATATGGGATAGCAACTGTAGTTGCATCAGCAGTGGGTAGTGAGTAGTGAGTTGTATAATAAATACATAAATCACTTTAACATCACTACAAATCACTAAAAATTAAGTGTAAGCAGTGGAGGATTGAGGAGTGGGGGATGGGCTGTCCCTTCTCTTTTTATTTGGTCGCCCCTGTAGTATGCCTTTGTACAGTGCATTGCAGTGCAGCTGTGCTCTTTGGGGGAAACCTGCTGCTCCATGGCACTCATTCCAAGATCCAGAAGAGGGTAGACTGGAATGTTAAAAAGGCACAAGCACCTCTCGAACCTGCAGGGGACAAACAAGCTTTAGCAATTGACCATAAAGTGGGCACAGAGAAGCCAGAAAATGTTTGAGCAGGATTGTGGGACTCAGATTAAATTTTACAGCTACTTCATCGACTGTCTATGTCTTGCTGATCCCCTCAATCTCTCCTCAGCTATTTGATGCTATTGATACTGATATTGCATATGATGCTTTGGGAGGGAATATTGACCATTCAAGCCCCCCACCCCTGCCCCTCGTACCTCAGTATTAGTAACAATGGTGGAGGTGGGGCTGGAGCAGCTCCTAGTGCACCAAGCTAATCCGAGTCATGGAAAGTATGGTGGTGCCTAGGGCTAAAGAATACTTCATAGAAACACAGTGGGAGACCTCAAATCGACCCACTTTAGAGGCAGTGGCACATTCAATTGATTGTATACAGAGAATTGCCTGGGGCTGGTTAATAGCAATGATAATAATGCTAATAATTCTATGGTGGTTATGGCAAATGGTGCAGACATCATGATGGAGGACTTGCCATCCCTGAAGGTTGGAATCCATTTAGACGAGATGGGGGTGATTGTCTATATCGGCTCTGAGGGTCCGTTGTCCCCTTCAGGGATTGCAGTGTCAATAGTAAGAAAAGCTCCTATGTTGCAGAGATTTGCAAAAATTCAGGTAGTCCATGAAGTAATAATGGAGTGGCATAATAGCCAGGATGGCTCTGCCACTATGGAAGTGGGCTCTGTAAGGGGCAATAATCTGTCTCACAGAAATTGCTATTAACCAAAGCTGGTGAGCCTCAATACATTAGCAAAGATACTAAAGTCTCACAAGATGTGGGTTCTCCTATTTATTTGACCTCAGACTTGCCCAGCCATGTGAGCACTAGTTATTTCCATAGGAGTCTGGGAGATACCCCTTTCCCCCAATTATAGTAAGTATCATGCATTAATAGGATCTTGAAAATGCTATTTTGGCACAGGAGGAATTAAGACGAACTGAGAATGCACGGTTCGATAAGTGCTTAGCTACTACAGAAAGGCTGATAAACAATGATTGTATACTGGGGGTGTATATGCTGGTAATGTGAGGTCGAGGACATCTTTCAACAAGGTGGATAAAGCATCACAGACATCACAGCCATCACTAAGATCTGTGGGTTCCCAGAGGTTGGATGTGTGGTCCTCTGAATAAGGGGATGCTGTCTTGAAGAAAGTCTCGATCTCAGTTAGACCACCCCCAGTTGAGGTTTGAGTGAATGTACCACCTCCACACTTGTGCACTACTCTGCGGGTACGGATGCTTTTTCTCTGGATATTGCTTGTCGGAATTCTGGTCAGCAGCTTGGAAATGCCACCAT
The DNA here is from genome assembly GCF_040938575.1 of Ambystoma mexicanum. Classification (NCBI taxonomy): domain Eukaryota; kingdom Metazoa; phylum Chordata; class Amphibia; order Caudata; family Ambystomatidae; genus Ambystoma; species Ambystoma mexicanum. Next base: position 900,731,977 of record NC_090937.1, on the reverse strand, counting down.
TGAAGGCCTACTTTACATAATATCGGCCAGTAATATTGGCCAGTAGAGTCCATTTACGGTTGTTACCGGAGAAGAACAAGCTCCATGATAGCTCGCCAACCACAGAAAGGAGACGTGCCCAGAAAGGAGACAGTCCCTGTGGGATTTGAGATTAGGTAGTGTGTCTGACTTATTGGAGGAATGGAGAGACACTAATCTGATGTGTACCTTTAAGGGAAGGAAACACAGGAATAAGAATACCAATAGGCCATCCCTTGTTAAAGCATTGTCAGAGATTCTAGAAGTGCATTATATCACGAGTAGTATTGTTACCACCTTACAAATTCTTTCTGACTGCATGTTTTGTAGGGACTGTAACATCACATTTGGATTTGTTAAGCCTTTTGTGAGGACATGTTTAATCAACTGTAAATAAGCCCTAGTGAGTTCAGGGATTATGATTTATATGGATACTGTTTTTAAAACCTATCATATTCATGATTCCTGGCAGGAGCCTATTGTTGAGACTTAAGGGCCTCATTACACGCTAGGCGGTAAGGGTTTACCGGTACCGGTAAACCCTTACCGCCTTACTACGAGGTCCCTTTGCGGGTTGGAGAATTTAACGCCTGCTTTTTGCAGGCGTTAAAAACCAACCCGCAAAGGGACCAGGGAGCTAATTACGGTACCGCAATTTGCGGTGCCGTAATTAGCACCTTCCCCATTCCCATTATGCCCTATGGGGCAAAAATGGGAATGGGGAAGGGCAATGGGGGAAGGGGGAATTACCGCCCCACCAATCTTGGAATAGTGCGGTAATTCCCCTTTCCACCAAGGCGGTGCCGGTATTTTACCAGCATGGACCAAGGTGCTATTAGCACCTTGGTCCACCGCCGTCCGTGTAATGAGGCCCTTAGTCTGCAGTGGGAGTTACATATGAGAAAAAGAGGGGGGAAAGCAGTCTCTTGGAATGTCCTATATAGAAACATTTGATCATGTTTTGGAGGCTTTCATGCTTCAGAGAGAAGTTTATTTTTGAGGGGCTTCTGAGAGTGTGTACCACTGCTTAAAACCTGCTCAGCCATTGCAGGTTTAACAGTCCCTTGGTATGTGTTGTAAAAGGTGTGTCTTGTTCAGAGCCACATCTCCAAGCGGACAGCGGTATTACAATCTACTCATGGAACATCAGGGGACTTAGTTCTAATACAGATGACTTGGAGTGTAACAAGTTTATTTCTAAAGCTGAGATTATCTGTCTTCAGGGGACATGGAATATTAAACCACTTCATATACCAGGTTAGAGCCAAAGAGGGCACCGAAAGGGTAAACTAATAATCAGGGTCCAAAGATCTATTGGGGAACTATGCTCTCCCCTACAGTTGCCAAGCTCCGGGGATTTGTTGGGAGTTCAAATAAAATGTAAGGATAATCAGACAATTGTCCTTCTTGATGTTTATTTCAGGCAGTCTTCGGAAGTGGTGGGGGAACGACAATGCTATATTATTGATAATGGAAGAACTTTTCAAAATCTGTAAGGTACTCGCCAACCCTACTGCAGTCTCCACTTCTTCTCTGGCTCCCCAGCCCCTCTGCACTTCTATGGCCTCTCACTTCATTTCTAAATCTCAGGATATCTTGTCCTCACTCTCCTCCACTCCACTCCCTTCTCCCTCAGTCGCTCTTAGGCCTCCCTTGGCCCACCTCAACTCTCCCCTCCTACTCTCCTCTTTTTCTCACATAACACCTGATGAGGTTTCTAGACAAGTCCTCTCTATGAAAGTCTCATCCAAAGAGGTGCTCTTCTGCTCCTCAAGAACTATCAAGGAGAACATTGTCTCCCTTGCTCCAGCCTTTGTTGATTTCTGCAATCACTCTTTTCCCACTGGATCCTTCCCCTTACTCCACAAGCACTCCCTCAAATATCCTTCTGCTGACCCTTCCTGTCTGGCTAACTACCGCCCCATCTTCATTACCCCCTCCCTGGGCAAACTCTTGGAGAGGCTGGCCATCTCCCAGTTTATCCACCAATCTGTTATTTGTCTCCACGACCAAGCGGCCAGTGGCACAGAAACTGCTCTCCTGAACACCACTACATCTCTGTCCTCCGCATGTGCCTCCCTCTGGAATGGCCCCTCTGCCCCGATCGGACTTGAACCGGATCTTCTTAAGTTTCAGGAGTTCTCAAGACCATCCTTTTCTATTTTTACATCCGTCTCCTCTGCCTATGTCCCTGTTCTGCTCCTTTACTGGCTGTCTGGTTCCTCCAGAGTCTTACAGGGCACCAGCACCCCCTAGTCCAGTCTATCCCAGCATTTCGTCTCCCCTCAACCTCCCCAACTTGCCCTTACCCTTCCGACCCTTCTGACCCCTGCCCCAGAATAGCCTGATGGGGCCTGCACCCTTGTAGCCCTTCCAGTCCCTTACCTCGCACTTAACTCATGGACATTCCTTCCCCTGCACTCTTTGCTTTCCCCTGGCTCTATCCACCTGGCACTCGCTTTTCTCATGGGCCCTTCCGCCCTGACTGGCTAATCCCCTCACCCCTTTCCCCTGCACTTCCATTTTCTACACTTGCACAATATGAATGTCACACGGCCTAGTAGGATCGTTTTTGTTGTTGTGTCCTCCTTGCTCCCCACCCTCTTGTCTTGAAGCGCCTCAAAACACGTTGTGTACAGCCGCATAATAAATACCCAATTAATAAAATAAAAATATACATAGATGTAGGCCAAGAATGGCTGGTGGTGGTAGGCAATTTAAATTGCCAATTTGATCCTGATCTTGTTGTTAATAGAGATCAGCTGGCAGAATCTGAACTTTGGGAGATTCTCAAGTTATCCTCTGCTGTCCCCCATCAGAACTGATGCTTTAAGTAGCAAGGTAGCTAGCATATTTTACAGATATGGCCTCAGGGCATGCAATGGTTTCATATGGAGGTATATCCCAGCTAAAAGTACTTTCAGGTCTAAGGTAGCTCAGACGCATATCGAATATTTGTTGGAGGATCTAGCTTCTTGGCTCAGGGTCTTCTCGTTTGAGGTCATAATGAGACCAGAGAGTGATCAAGACCCCTTAACATGTATATATGTTGCTTTGGAACTAAGGGGCGAGGTCCTTGGTGAATACACTGTGGGAAAATGTTCACAGCACTCAGCAATGGTGATATCTGTTAAATGGCATTCTTTGAATAAGGAATTTATATTGACAGATGTATGCTCCGATTTGTTAGCCCTCTTACATGTTTACTCGAGATGTGATGTGGATAGTAATTATTTGTTGTTTTATGACCCGCTAGTGACAACTGTGAAGTGGTATGTGAACTGTACAACCAGTTATCACAAGCCATAAGCAGAAGGGGATGGATGGTATGACAAAGAATGTAGAGGGGAAAAGGTTGATCTACTTGCCACTTTAAAAAATCTGCACAGTAAGAATTCGGACGATATCAAATGTAAACGCTTAGCCTATAAGTTATTGCTCAATATGAAACAAAATCAGCAATGTGAGAAGAGCTGGCAAGCCCAGAACACTGCAGAATTGTTGTCACTTTGATAGTGGGTCATTTATGTCTACCTCACTTTAGCTCTCTGTTTGATGCAGATATTGTGGGCACAAGCAAGTTGCTGAAGCAGAATAATCATGTGGGTCTGCAAGTTATAGAGCTGGGTTCTGCTGGTTTTGAGCCCCTGAAGTTTATTGGAGGGGAGATAGTACACACATAAGCTCGCCAGAAACTGTATAATGTGCCAATATTGGATTTCTTGCAAGTAGATTTCTTTAAGGAGGAACCATTCATAAGGGTACCTATCCTGACAACATTCTTTAATTAAGTTCTTGAGAGGAATAGAATCCCTAGAAGTTGGTAATGCTTGGTCATTATTCCATTATTTTAAAAGGGGGACCCTATTATCCCCTCTAACTATAGACAGATATCCCTGTTAGATTCCCTCTCTAAGCTTCACACTAAAGCATTAACCTTAAGGCTTCAGTCTTTGTGTGCTGATAATAGGATCCCATCCCCAGCACAGACAGGGATTAGGAACGCTACATCAATACTAGATCAGTCCTTCAGATTGTCCCTCTTGGTGGACAAATATGGTAATCTTAGGAGGATGCCTATATGTGTTGCCTTTATTAACCTATATGTGGTTTTTGATTATGTTTCTAGGCCTCAATTATGGGCCTTGATAAAAATCAATAAATCAATAGAGGTGACAGTAACATTGATGTTGACAACATCTCAATTATATGAAAGCAACTTTGCAGTTGTCTTTGGGTGCAATGCAGGAGAGTACGCTTCCCAATTTTCTATCTCAAAAGGGGTTAGGCAGGGGCGGGTTATGGTGCCTATCCTACTTTCATTATTGATCAATGATATTGCATCAGGGGTTAGCACTTTGGAAGCTGATGCACCACTGTTTTAATTTCCAAGACCCCCGTAGGCCTACAAAAACAATTGACTGCTTTTTCAACCTACTGTCAGAATAAATAATTAAAAATGCATTTTTCGAAGTCCAACGCTATGAGCTTTACTCCTAAGAATTATTATATTTGCAAATCCTATTCATTTTGCATGGGCAACATTAATTTGGAACAGGTAGAGTGTTATGTCTACCTGGGGCTACTGTTCGCTATAATTGCAGTTGGACTGCTAAAGATTAAATAACCTGCCCAGGAGAGGACAGGCAGTGATTAGCTTCAACAATAAGTATGGAGGGAGAAGTATTTACCCTGCAATGGACATTTATAGAATGCAGGCTGTCCCTGCTGAGTTATTTGGAGCAGAATTGTGGGAACATTCAGATACCCGCAGCCTGGTTTGGGAGGAAATTAAATTACTAAAGTAGCTACTTAACCTTCCCAAAAGCTCTCCAAATTTGTTGATCAAACTTGAGATGGGTTGGTATTGACTGGAATATCTGATAATGTTGCAATCACTGTTATACTGGTTGTCAACATGGCATACAAGTGAACTTGTAATGTACCGGGAGAGAATGAGTGACCTGCTGCATCAGAAGGGTGCAAAAGGTCTTTGAGGCTTTCAATTTATTAAAAATATGTTCATATTGCTGGACCTTCCTCAGCTGTTCAATTATCCCCTTTGGTTGGGACATGATTACAAACTTGTTTTGAAGGAGGTGTATAAAAAATGTTTTTTAAAAGAGATATGCAATGCAGAGATATGGTGCTAGAATATTTAGAGTTGAAAGGTGTGTTTGTATTGGTATCTTATCTTGATATCCCTTGTGAAAGGATTGAGAAGGCATTAATGTTAACGTTTAGATTAGGACTTCTTCTGGTTCATTACTTTGTTGCTCTTTGGAAGAAAGATTCTCTAGATAAATGTCCATTCTGTACCACCTCGGTGGAAGATGCTATGCACTTTATTTATATTTGCCCCTTATATATCTATGCGAGGAGATGTTATTAAAGGGCGTTATTTGGTCAGTGGCAAATGAGGACTGTTGTTGCAGACTATGGGCTGCTGAAAATAATGACGGATGAAAACTACGTAGTTCGATTAATGAAGTATTTAGCCTCTGCTTGGGTTTTGCACATGACATTTTTAAGTTCTTGTTTTCATTTTTTAGATTTTATGATGAATAATGTATATTTTACCATGTTTTAAATTTGTAAACTTTTTATGAAAATTGCCGAAATAAAAGATTTCAACACGCAACAATATTTGATGGAGAAGGGAGTACCCCGTCTACAAAATAGATAGCTATATCTTGGATAAATTGCCAATAATTTCTTTTTTTTCTAAATGATGGTGTTGAAAGTATCTGGGACACCCCAGGTTATAGCCAAGGGTATCGGAAAAGAACATGCAGAAAAAAATCATTTGCAGGTGAAATGCCAACAGTCTAGAAGTGGGAGGGCAAGAGGACACCAAGTGACATTTGAGAGTTGGAGGAGATCTAGGGACTGAATTTGGAACTCAAGGCTAAAACATTTGTCGCATAACCTCCGCTATAACCTGGCGTATAGGCACGGCTACCGGACACATCAACTGAAACTCCGACAGAAATGATGAGTGTTGTAGGGGGAATGGGAGAGGCCAATGGAGGTGAGGAGGCCATCAGAGGAGTGAGGGGAGCTGGCATAGATGTGGGAGGCATTTGGTTTGGTTAGGGCCTGGGAGAGCAGGAAAGCATTTTCTTTTGGCTATTTTTCCATTTGCCATGGCTATGATGAAATAGAAACCACTGGTTTAATTGGTTGTTGGCATATGCGCAGTTAATCAGCATCGCGCATGGCGTACGTAGCCACATTATAACAGCACATCAGTTGATAGGTTGTTATTGTACACGTAGATTTGTAGAATAGCCACAGGTATTAAGTCATACATTTCTGTGCAATTCTGCTATTATTCCTGGATGTTAGACTACACAGTTGTACATGTATTTCTGACTCCATACCCTCACATGTACCCTTCTGTCATTTGCACTTTGAAAGGTTGGCAATGTATGTAAAAAATATATGTGTATCCTCGCCTACACAAGGGTTTCTATAGCTGTGTATGGAATAGCTGAGTTTATAAAAGATAGTTTAAAAAAAAAAGGTGTGTATGTGTTTTGGTGTTTGCAATTGGTTGGTGTTACTGATGCACTTGTGTGCTTGCCTGTGACAGGTTGCAGTGAGAATGCGTCTGCCATTTTAGTAGTTTCCTTACTATAGTACTCTGTTTGTGCCATTGATTTTTATAAAGAATCATAGTTAACATTTTGTAGACTTTTGTCATTCTATTTGCAGAGCTCACACTATGCACATGCTGACCCTCTTCCTGATGTGAACATAAGTGTCTGTAAATGCTTATATATGAAAAGGTTGATTTGCAGTATGGTGTGTGTGATCTATATCAAGTAATTGTATTTGTGTTGCTGAAGATTGCAAATTAGATTTTTAATTGAGATTATATGCTTTGCTAGCATGGTCATTTTTTTGGAGGGGATAACATTTTAGATAGTAAATGTATTTTTCCTGTGCATTTGTCCTGTGATTCAGAGTCTGCTCTATCAATTGTTCACCCTCTTCCAGATTTGTATTTGGAGATTCAAGAAGATGTACATTTTCAACTCTTTCCCTTTTTTCTACACATATTACTTTTCACTAATAAAAAAGGTTGATCTGTAGTTAAAGGCTTGCATTGTCCTAAACACTCTATGGAATAAAATGGGATCACGTCAATGCTGTGTTGCATTGCACAATTTCAATTTCTTTTTGCAAATGGGGCTCCACATGAGCAAATAATGCCAACTGCTTGCAGTTTCTTTCATGCCGCACAATTATTTTCAGGGGGGGATGGTGTTGGTACCCAAATGACCTCATTTCTACTACTGCTGTTGTCAGACATGGTGGACAGTGTGTGACCTGGGATGAAAATGTAAAACAACTGAAAAAGACATGAGAAAAATTACTATGCCACTAAAAATAGACATGCTTAAAAAGAAAATAACTAACTGAAATAATGAATTGACAATTTTCTTTGAGGTTAAAGGTTTATTTGCTTGCTCATGTCCTAAACTTTCTGTGCGATAAAATGGGACCAGATGAACGTTGTCTCTGTGGACTTGGACGAAGTGTTGATAGAGGACGGATGTTCCTTAACTCTACGATGGCACGTTATAAGGTCCACAGTGTAGAACCTTCTTGCAGAACTTGCACTTCACATTTTTTATCTCACTTTGGCATGTAAATCGTAGACAGGGTATAGGGGGGCTGGATGGTGTCAGAACCCAAATGGCATTGTTGCTGCTACTGCTGTGGTGAGACATGGTGGACAATGTCTGAATGCAGAGGTTGCTGTGGTGGTTGTTGGTGAAGAGACTTACACCCAGTACATCAAAGATCACATCACAAATGTCATTGATCATATCACCAATGACATCTCATATCTGGGCCACTTCTTTTTGTTCACTGACATATCTAAGACAGAGGATAGCTCATGGGCAATGCGCGAGTCTTGGAAGAAAGACGACATGAAGTAACAGAGGTTCAAAAGCTGGGGGTCATTACAACCTGGGCGCAAAGGGATACTGAGCACTGTTAATGACACCGGTGCCGGTAATTCCTTTGCGCCCTATTCCGAGGTCCCTTTGCGGGTCCCTCCCTTAACGCCTGGTTTTACCAGGCGTTATGGACGGGACCCGCAAGGGGATACCGGGGTCAATAACGGTACCGCAATTTGCAGTACCATTATTGATGCCTTCCCATTGAGCCCTATGGAGGCTCAAATGGGAATGGGGAATGGCTTTTCAAATGGGGATTTACCGGTCCCGCAAAGGTCGTCATAGACCGGTAAGTTCCCATACCACCAAGTCGGTGGCGGTACCGGTATTGTTGCTAGTCATGGCGCTAATAGCGCCATGACTTGCACCAACCTCGGAATGACCCCCTTGGTATTGAGCGCGTTATAAATAATCAATTCCAATTACAGTATGTGAAAATCATGTGATTAACATGTTGCCTATCACTGTCCTTCTTGCACCTGTCCCCCTTGTCCCCAGCAAATTCTGAACATTTTAATGAAAGACGCTTTTATGAAACCTCACTCCCTTCCTCCCCTCATAATTATTGTACAAAAGTTCCTGTTTCTCCAATGTATGTTTCCCATTCTGATAACCAATGCCTTTCTTGAATAAAGATATTTGTTTGTACTATAAATGTTTTGTTCACTGTTGCATAATGTTTCCTATTTTTTATAAAACTCACATTATGAGTCCGTGGACACTACGACTGTGCAGGGTGTCTGCACTCAAAATTGAGGTGCACCCAGACAATTGCGAATTCCGGACATCAGTTTCCGTGTGATGCACTTTTAATTAGTCCATTGACACTGCACCTATTCTATGGATATCCAGCGCATGCGCCCTGTGATTCCTGCCCGAAGGGTGTCAGCGGATAGCCGTTGGGGCCACGGACGGCTGCGGATGTCATCATTTGACCGCACCCCTGCGGCATAAGGGCGGTGTCTGTGAACAGTGTCCATGCTGCATACCATTTAAAAGTGCTTTTCCAGACAATCTAGGGTGTTTCAAGCACAAACTTTATCCTTGCACAGCTCCCAGACCAATTCTATGTTGATCTGGCAACTTTTTACAGCTTTTCAGGGCCTTTTTTCGACTCGGTAGTCCACGGACATTCATACTGTCCGGGACGGTTCCTCTAAAAGGACCCAATTACTTTTCCTCATTCTCAATCTGGCTATCCAGGGGAGAGCATTGTCCAGCACCTGCATAGCAGATCTTTTCAGGTCTTTCTTTGCGGTCAGCATCATGACATCTGCTATGACCACTCTTGCTTCCCAACCACCCCCACCACCACACCCATCACCATCTGGAGGGCCTGGACAGGGGAACAGGTGTGTTGATGTAGAGGAGGATAAAGAGGAAGATGATGATGAGGTACTACTTCCAGCATGAAGATGATGATGAGGTACTACTTCCAGCACCCAGAGTGAGTCCTGGGTTTGGTGGTTCTTTAAGACCATGGGTGGGGTCCCGGAAGACGAAGGCTGCCCATGTTGAATTCATTGAGTGTGGGGTGAAACTCAGTTGCACACAACAGGGGCACTACTCCTTCGGGATCACATCAAAGCACGGCCACGTCCATTCTAACCACCTGGTTGCACTGAGAACAGTTGTTCCTTTCTCAGGGAGGTACATGCTATATTCCACTGCATCATCTTCTTCAACGACTCCTGCGAGCACACAGGGTACTCCTGTGGGGCAGAGGATCCCTCTGTCCTCCTCATAGGCCATACAGGATGCTGCAGATCCTTACCTTTCGAGGGTCACAATGTTCTGCATGTACTGTGACACAACGCTAATTACAGAGGGAGCAGTTTTAAAGTGCTTGTGAGGCAGTTCTCAAAGAGCACAGCAACCAGTTCATCCTACCTTAAATTTAAGGCATGCCCAACATCTTCCCCTGTCCAACTGCCCCTCCATCTCTGTGTTTGGTAGCCCTTCCCTCCGTTCCCTTCCCGACCTTAACTTCCATCTCCTGCAAAAAAACTGAAAAAGCCCCAAAAAACACAAAACCCAAAACGAACAAATAACTGTCCCTTTAGGAGCCACTGTTCACAGTTAAAAAATAGAAGTGAGAAAAAAAGTCACAGACCCCTGTGTAGCCTGCATAATCTGCAGACAGTGCGGTAGTCCACAGACTTCTAAAAGAATTCTGGGTGTGGGACCATTAGAATCATTTTTATTGTTTTACATTCAAAAAGGGTGGCTCTAAAAAGAACCCTTTTTCTGTGTTTGGCACCTCACATTTTCCATTTACAGACCAAATTAACTGGAACGCAGCCACACCTGTCTCTGGGCAATGCGTGACATTTTTTTATTTTGAATTAGGGAACATTTCCTTCAACTTACCCGATGTCTCCTTGATTGCAAACTGCAATGAGATTTCAGTCACATTGCCCAAACTGTTTCCTCCACAATGAACAATAATAATGTCTCAATGCTTCAATTCAACTATATTTGCACAAAATGTGAGGAAGTCCATCCACTTCATGTCTCGTACTCAATTCCAGAACACTTCCAATTCAGGGAATCCAAGATTTCTACCTATTCCACAATGCTCAGCACACACACCTTCAACCAATTTACCCAAGAGTCCCCCAAAAGCCATACACTCTGCCTGCTGAATGACATTGCCATGGCCATTTGCAATACTCTCACAACTCCTACTAACACAATTCCTGCTACCACCTCTATCTTTACAGCACACCCAGGAAACCTGGTTGGCTGATCCTCAGATATCCGCAGACACCATGACTGTTCATGGTCTCCGCAGTCCCTTTCACACATCCATCCAACAATCACATCCAAAACCGTTACAACTAACCCTGTCATCTCACTACAACACTTCAGATGTCCTCTTGAACTCTCTGAGTACATATTTCCTGTTAATGAAAGGCGTCTGCATCAAGAACTACTGTGCAACTGTCCAAGATTACTATTGCCAGATTCAACGAGATCTGCATCTAACAAAACATAGCACAGGTATGCCTATATTTTGTAAAAATAATCTTTAACTCTTTCACAATATATATATATATATATATATATATATATATATATATATATATATATATATATATATATATATATATGAAGGGTTCCTGCTACTTATCCTGTAATAAGCTTCTCAATAAGCATATTCTCTTTTTTTACCAACTTTAGCAAAATCCATGCATAGCAGCATTCATCACCTGCTCACATGAAGCAGTATACAATTACAATGCTCTGCACTTCAAACATTTTCTATTTACAATCATAGTGATGAAAGTAAAAAAAAAAATGCATGTGTGCATGTATAGCAGCACTGTTTCACTGTTTCATAAAATAAACAAAAAGCATATAAAATAGATCTCTCAGTGTCTGCCAGTTTAATATGTTGGCAGCACTTGCCTACATCCCAAAATCACCCATTCACATTCAATCTATACATGCTTATTAGGTCTTTATTATTTTCTTTGCATTCTGTCACTTACAATTAACTTTGCCCATTATAAAACTCAAACTACAACTCCCAGAATGCAAAGAAAACAACACGGCTTAACTTCAAGATTCAAAACTGTAAAATGTATGTCAAATAAACATTTAAAATGTTTTGCTTTTCAAAATATGTTTTTGGGGAAGCATTTTGAAGAAAGTTCAAAAATGCATGTCTGCATTTACAGCAGCATCGTGTCACTTTTTCGTAAAAGCAGATAAAATAGACCATTTGTAATTAGCACTCAGTAATGTATACTTCCTAACATAACCCATTACAATCTTCAGCTGCTTATGCAGTTGTACTTTTTTTCTCCATTCTGTGACTTGTACTCGAAGTTTCACAGTGGAAAAAGTGGAACTACAAGTCCCAAAATGCAAACAAAAAAGTATGCATATTCTCTTAACATACTAAACTTCCACACACCAACTGCCATTTGAAAGTGTACTACAAATCTTTTCGAGCTACTTTTCTTCTCTTTTACACGTTACACAGCTTCTACAAATGCATATACGTATTTCTTAACTTTCATGAAAATGTTCCTAAACATTTTTAACCGTTGACCAATTGTATTAACTGTTTTCCCCACCACTCTTCTTCCCTTCATAAATATGAACCTTGCTTACTAAAAGTATTTTGCCATTACCACATATCCGCACTAACTTTCTTTTACAATTACATGAAAAACAATACCAAAGAAAACACCAGAAAACCGAATACCCTTCCCATCCAACAAAGTACATTAATGTACCATGCATATGTATGTAATTACAGCAGCACAGTTCCACTACATATTACCCCATCCTACTCTTTTCAAACCAACATTTCTTTCACTCTTGACCATTATTTTCCACCATTCACGCTCTTACTAATCCCATCTATGCACCACCATTACAACACCCACTCTTTTGCTCAAAACAACACAATCACCCTATAGATTCCATCACATGACCCCTCCCTTGCTCACTAATCCAACACCATCACATCTCTACAGGCTCTTAGTCTTGCCAACCACACCTAATATACCACCTCACAATCAAACATCACTATATTCATCTCTACAATCACACACACATACCCATGCACCATACATGCATATACACTGCACAACTTTCCAATACAAACTTTCTCTTTTCCAACAGACACAACAAAATGCCTACTAAAATGAAACTCCATAGAAAAGAAAGAAAAAATAGAACAGACAAAACTACACCATATAGTCATCCACCTTTAAAACAATGTATAGAAAACATGATAACAAAAGAGCTAGTAACCTCACTCAACAAAACTAAACCAGCCACAACTAAAACAGTTAATGCCCCTCTTGCAAAAACATAAAGTAAAAAAAGATGTACAAAGAAAAGCAGACCTACTAACAAACCTAGCCCTCTATCTACCAGTTTTAACATAGTCACAGTAAAGCAAACCAAAGAAATGATGTTACATTACAGTTTCCACCATAGAGTTCTTATCAATCTTATAAAAAAAATCTCAAAAGTCACAATCTACCCTTAAAAACAACTACAGGAAACTAATCCTGCAAGCTCTAATTGATAACGCTTTTCTACTAAAGCTAACATTTGTATATTGATTTTAAACAGAATGAAACCACTAACTAAATTAATCAATACATTACAAAAAGTACTTCTAAACATGCACAGTGTCAATATAGAAACCTTTTCACACTTCTGTGATTGTCAATGGATTCACACAAGGAGCATAGAACCATACTTCAATGAGAACAATATAAAACAATTGCCATAGACAATAATGTTCAGGGTATGAAATGGTGGAACACACCATTATGTCAAAAGAAACGCTTATAGATAAAAGTTCCCCAACAAACTTTGAACCCAAGGCTCCTTTCACCCAAACAAACCATCCAGTTTACAAATTGACATGCAGATCAATGTGTAATGTACACCAACAATCCTTTAAATCTTTGCGACAACTGCTCAATCGTTATGTCAAAACTAAAAGACAAAAGTACAATGAGAAAACTTTACAAACCATTGACTCTTGTCCAGTGCACAGTCAAACTGGTCTGCTAGGACATTCATTAGCATGCATTTTAGGAACTGCTTGCAAAAAGCACGTTCCATTACATCAAAATGTTAGCAAGACATTCTACACCAAAAGGTCCTCCTCTAAAACTCAAAATTTAAATAACATTCTCCTACACGGAACAATCAAATAACTGCTTCAAGAGATAGAGCACATCCAACATAAATATTTTAGAACAGAAGGTTGCTTAGAAAATTGTGTACCTTTAGAAAACATTACCGAAAACTTCATGAACACCAACATCCAAATAAATACATACAAAAAAGAAATAGCTAAGGTTCAAAACACATCAGCTGAAATACCAGACCAAATATGTGTCTGATGTCGCAGAACGTTTTATAAAAATAGTAAACAAATAGTTGATCTTGCCTACAAAATAGAAGACAATGAAGAATCACAATGGATGCACTTAGCTTTATATCTAAGAACAGTATGTAAATACAAAATAACTGACCCCTCAAACGTTTGCATTTACTGCAACACAAAGCTTGACAATAGCCACATGCCATCACGTGCTATCACTAACAACTTCCCACTTCCAAAAGCTCTCCAACAGCTTAACTTGTACGAGAGCATTATAATACAAACATTGCACCCATTTCAAGCTGTAATGCGCTTTCAATGGAAATCAGCCAAATTATCTTCATCCCATTTACTAAAGGGCAACCGTGGCAAAGTTGTATATTTGCCATTAGATCGAAAAGAAAAAGGAGTACAATGGCCAATAGATCAACTTTGTTTGTACAAGTTAATGGTGTGCCAACAAAAGACCAACAGATTTGGCAACTAGTTGACTTAAACAAAATTAGACACACCCTACAATATCTAAAATAATACAGTGGGTACTACAAAGATATAAACATAGAAGAAAACTTAAAAGAAACCACCCAAATTATTTAAGACTCACCAGCAAATGGTCAATTTGAACGTGTAGAACCTGTTACTGCAGTAAACATTTTAGACCAATATGCAATTCACCCACTACACTCCAAAGACACAATTGACGTGTCATTAGAAACATATCAAAAGCATCAAGCCAAAGGATCCCCAATGAGCATATGAGAAAAAAGTGTCAAAGCACGTTCTTTCCCTCTACTCTTTTCTACAGAAAAATGAGTAAGACATGATGAAAGGTCTGCACAAATTAGTGCATCAGAATATCGCTCTTTAAGAATGTATTCGGAAGACCCCAGATTCAGACAAAATGTCAAACACATTTTCCACCTCCTCTTCGAAAGTGTACAGCAACATTATGGAGTTGCAGACACATTAAAAACAAGCTCTAACTTTTTAAAAATATCCGCTACCCAACTGCTTAAAAAAATAAAAGACACATATCAAGTTTTGCAGTCAAGTATCACAAATCTCTTGCCAAACATGGTGGTACAAAAGAATAATGGTTACGATGGCACACTGATGTACGTAGTATGTTAAGGAACCTAGGCCCAGCCACATAGTTTGTTACTTTAAATTGTGCAGAGTACGCACGGGATGACTTGCATGACTTCCTACACACTGCAAACCAAAATAAAGACAGAATACATATAAAAACGCCAGAGGAACTATGTTCTCTTGACGCTGTCAATGTATCAAGGTACTTTCACCATAGCTTCATTGCCATGCTGCATGTTATCTGCAATAAAACTACCCCTCTGCTTGGAGAAGTGTAACACTTCTTTTGGAGAAAAGAACATCAATCCAGAGGAACACCACGCAGCCACATGCTTTTGTGGATAAAAGATGCTCCTAAATGTGGGCATGATAGTGACGCCACTGTTTATTGTAACTATTTTACCTGTGATATCCCTTCCAGGAACCACAGATAGTGACCTACATACACAAGTGTTACACTTCCAGAAACATAAATGTGGCAAATACTTCCAAAGTAGATATCAAAACAAAGGCAACTACTATACCAAATGTTGCTTTGGCTCTCCTAGACCCGTTTGTAAAAAAGGACAAGTAAAAAGCTTGATTTCTTCTGTTAGACAAAGCGTAAAAAGCAAATCCCCTAAAAATACATACAACATTAAAAGGGATGAGGCATCCACGTACATCAATGATTACTATGCAATCATTGCCCTCTTGTACAATGCAAACATAGACATACAATACATTGCAAACAATACCACTGCCGTTGCAAATATGTCATAGCCTATCTCACCAAAGCTGAGAAAATAGACCTAAAAGACCTCTGGGCTGACATATCATCTGAGAAAACACTGTCACAAAAATTGTACAGATTTGGTGTAAAAATGCTCTCCTATAGAGAGTGAGCTACAAAGCTGCAAACCATTTAACAGGTACAGCTTTATATGGCAGTGTTCTAAGATTCTACCAAGAATTAGAAAGCATACCCACAAATGATCCCAACAGGCAGGACATTTAAAAAAAAACAATTTAATTAACACATTCTACTCAAGCAGAAATAGTGCTTTGGAAAACATGTGTCTGTATGACATTGCCCAAAATTGCTCCAACAAAAACAATGTCACAACAAATGACACAGCTGGCAAATATTTAGTCTCAACTTGTGAAGGAAGCCTAGTGAAACTCACCAAATCCAGTATAATTAATCATATAAAGTTATCATTTAAATTTCCACAACATGGAGAACTGTATTGCATGCCCTACTCCAACTGTTTAAATCTTGGAGAAATGAAAAATAATTATTAGGTGACTATGACTCATTTGAAGCTGCATTCAAAGCAAATGAAAGCAGTATAACAAATGACAATTTCAAACAATACAAACAAATGTTGAATAATGAACCCCAACAAGAGGACGAAATTGAAGCTCAACTAGACAATGAACTGCTGAGAGCAGTCAACCTTTCCTTATAGGAAGCCAAGAACCATTTGGAGAACCACTCATTCTAAATTTAGCAGAAATACCCATGACTGAGGTAAAAATACCATGTATCAATATAAACCATCTGAGCAAGACTTGTCAGTGCTGGAATCACAGCTAAATCCTGAACAACTAACCATTTATCTAGAAGTCACTCAAGAAATTCTCTCCTGTATGTAAGTGGTGAAGCTGGTTCTTGGGAAACATTCATAATTAAAATAATCAGCACATTTCTACAAAACTTAACAAACAACAATATTTTGGCTGTATTAGCAGCCCCCACAGGTTTAGCTCTCTACAATATAGGAGGTATAACTTTACACTGACTACTACTCCTCCTCGTAGAACACAAAAACAAATTAGAATACTACAAATTATCAGCAGAAGCTGCTACTGAAGTATGCAGATTTCTAAAACAAATGAAGGTGATCCTGATAGATGAAGTAAGCAGGGTTTCCAACATCATGTTGGCTTTAATTCATCTCAGAATGCAAGAAGTCCTAAAAGACAACTATGAAGAACTGTTTGGAGTAAAACATGTTATTGTTTTCGGAGACTCCTGCCGTTAACACCAGTGAATGGGCAACCTGTTTATTTTTGTTATTCACATTATACATTCATCTAAAATCTGAGGTTTCCTTGACAAATAGTTTTGGGCTATTCCAATAGCCATTTTCACACCAATTGGTCTGGACAGTTACATATCCTGTTTCTTCTCCACTTTAGCAAACATTGCTTCCAAGAATGTTATCAGGGCAAACACAATTTTAGAGTTTTGCCCTCCATACAGGGTGCCTCACCAATGTTCTGCATCCAGCCCAATCATATCAAACATTGTATTGTACAAATGAATCAATCTGAGATCTTTTAGATTAGGGCAGCACTACAGAGATGACAGTTTTCATCTAATTGTTTATTTCTGTATCTCTTTAGTTTAGTTTTGGTGTGGAGAATATTCATCCTGAATCTCAGAAAGAGCTCTCGCTGCTTACTATTCGGGAACTTCTTCAGTTATCCCAGAAAGATATTTAATTGGCCATAATTAATTTTGGAAAACGTGTGAGTAGTGGAGCTCACTCTTTTTTCCTCTGTTACCCGTCAGTCATCAGCCCATAGAATATTTTTGACACTCGTCAGGTTCTTACATAGGCTGTCCATTGTGGTTCCCAGATGCTGTAATATTGCTAAGCAGATATCTTTCCATTGGCCCAGGGCCCGTTCCATTGTATTTGGATCTTTGGTCTTGATTATCTACAGTTGGGGAGGTGGGGCTGTTAGGCATTATGGATTTTCTAACCAGCTGCAGGGCTTTCCATATCACTCTCACATACAGTGACGGAATGCCTAACTCATGTCAAATAACTGCAACAGGTGTAGCCTTTGGAAGATGGAGTATCTGTTTCCAGAAGTAGCCTTCCAGATAGTCCCAACACTTCCAACTGAGACCAAGACAAGTCTCTGCCGCATAGGTGAGAACCAGGGTGACTTTTTGGCTATAGAATATTACGACTGGTTGAAGAGAGAATCTTCTAAATCTTTTATTGATAGTCATTCCCTGTGAAGTCAGGTTTCTGACTTTCCTCTTCAAGCAGTCACTCCACACCTTTTCTCCATTTTCTGAGCTAAGAATTAGCCCAAGATATTTCATCTCTTGTGATGAGGGGGCCAAGCATTTCCCATTCAGGGTCCAACTTCCTTTATTTCCCTTAGTTCTCTTCACAGCTCTAAATACCGTTACTTCCCACTTTGATCCGTTAATCTTCAGACCATCTTTTTTAACATATTCCTGCAAAATATTCAGTTTCCTCTGCAGGCATAGCTGGGTCTGGTCCACTAGCACCAAATTGTCAGCATAGAGTAGCCATCCCAGCGCGGCTCTGTTTATCTTTGCTGGGAAAGATGTTTTATTCGCCAGGTTAGTCTTAAGATCCTCAACAAAAAAGTTAACTAGTTTTGGGGCTAGTGGACATCCTTGCTTCAGTCCTTTCGCTGTGTTAATTTTTCTGGTTAAATTTCCTTCGGAGTCCAGCTTGAATTGCATGCTGGTTCTTCTCTTGGGCATCTTTTCATTATTAGTTTTTGCCACAGTAGGTCCCAATCAACACTATCAAATGCTTGCTCAAGATCTATACAAGCTAATTATATTTTTCTTGTATTCTATGTTTACTTTCAGCTTTAGAAGTTTGATCAATAATAGATTTTCCCATTATACATTCATCTAAAATCTGAGGTTTCCTTGACAAATAGTACATTTTTCTGGTTAAATTTCCTTCGGAGTCCAGCTTGAATTGCATGCTGCGCAAATCGCCGCGCAAGCATGCGAAAGCGTGCGAATGGCAGCGCAAGCGCGAAAATGGCAGCGCAAGCATGCAAAAGTTGCGCACATCGATTCATGGAAGTCCGTGCGCGTGTAAATCCTGGGATGTGCGCTAAAATCGTGCCTGGCGCACGCGGGTGCACACGTCATCAAACGGCATGCGCTACACGCACAGCGAAAGCGCACATAGCACGGCGCACACAACAAAAGTGTGTGGAACACGGGGCGTAACACGCAGAATGGGGAATAACGTGTGAAAATGTGGGCGTTACGGGGGAAGTACAGGAGGTAAATGCGCGGAACTCCCACACGCGCACGTACAACACGTATTCATGGAATCGAACAGGGGAAACGCGTGCGCCAAAAAAGACGCACTAATCCAGAAACACGTACGCCAGCAGGAAGTAGGCGTACGCGGCCCCGCGCAGCATAAAAGTGCATGCAAACAACAAACAAGCTCAGACGCTACGATGAATATACCATTCCTCGCAGCAGTGGTCGTGGGACACCGCAGGAGGAGGATAGCCAGGCCCAGAATGTTTGCACCCAGGATCAGTCTTTTTGGGATGCCTGATGACCAGGTGTATGGGAGGTACAGGTTCCCACCACACATAATACTCGACCTGGTGAGTGAGTGGGAGGATGACCTCACATCACCCACCCTGTGCTCCCAAGCACTGAGCCCCTTGGAAAAGCTGCTCAATGTACTGCACTTCTTGGCCACTGGTTCATTTCAGCGGACAAGTGCCATAGTGGGGGGGGGTGTCACAGGCCACGCAGTCACACTGCCTACACCAGGTGTTGGCCATCATGACTGCACGCTCTTCAGTCCGCAGGCACATATACATGCCCAGAACACCTGCAGAAAGACAGGCAGCCGTCCAGGACTTTTATGGGTGGCACACTTTCCCAAAGTCTTAGGTGCCATTGATTGCACCCATGTGGCTCTACGTCCTCCCAGGGCAACTGAGCACATCTATAGAAACCGCAAGCACTGGCATTCCATCAACGTGCAGGTAGTATGTGATGCCAAGGGAATCATCACCTCAATATATGCCAACTATCCAGGGTCCACCCATGACAGTTTCATTTTCAGAATGTCACTCCTAAACCGGGACCTAGAAGCTGGGCGGCATAGTGATACATGGTCACCTGGAAGTGTTACATTGTTTGCATCCCTACCTACATAAAGACAACCAATGCTGTGTGTCAAAAAGACACACATTTATGCTGCATGAATGACTACCCCCTTGCAAAATACAACATGAAAATAGTGCCATGTCACCCAATCCCTCCCCATCTCAGCTATCCAACACACCATGGCATGTCATGCAATGTGAAAGAAGCAACCAAATGAATGCACAACACATGACACAAGTGTCACAAAGTGCACTGTCCCAAATGTAAACAGGCCATAGACAATATGCTCCCAGTAATCAATAAGAAACAGCATACATGAACAATACCAGCAACACAATACAGCAACACAGGATGAAACAGTGGCAAAATATGACAGTACAAAATCAAAGTAGTGCAAGTCTTACACCCTTATTAAGCCAGCGCATCGACCCCTTCCAACTGCAGAGAGTTGCTGTCAGGCAAATGTGTCAGTGTACTGCATACAACATGAACTGCATCTGCAAAGGAGACGGCCTTGTGAAGACATGAAGAAGGTACATGTGAATAAGGAGGAAGACATGGATGCACAAGCACATATCAATACACCATCTAGTGTTCAATCCAACAACAATCCCCCCCAGGGATGTCCACACAGTTTTGACTACAGACTGCCTACACAGCTCATGGGAGCCCAATGTCACTGTGTAAGTCACTGTGTAAGTCACTGTCACTTGGTCACACCCTTTGCAAGCCCATGGAAAGGGGAAGCAGGAGGGGTGTGTGTGTCAAGAACCCAAGCATCTAACCCAAAGACAGGATAAGCCTGCATGTGACCAGCTGGAATACACAGTGGATGCCCACGGAAGCCACACAAGGCAACACACTGTAAAAAAAAAATATCAAAAATGGCCATGTGTGGACCTGGGGGGGGGAGGCCACCCAGGAAGTTTGAGGACAGGGTGCCCCCCACCACCCACCTGCGTGGATGTTGCGGAAAAAAAAATAGCTCCATGGGCTCATGGCCTGCACGGCTACACTAATGTGGGAGAACTGCTGTCGCTCTCTTCACCCTCTGCTGCTACATCAGGAGGTGGCTGTGCTATGGGAGGCAGCCCACGCAAAGCGCTGGTATGGTCCTCCATGGCAGCAAGCATGCGGGTGTGGAAGGTCTGGTTCTGGAGGATGATAGTATGGAGATCCCCATGCAGCACCTCACGGGTTGCCTGCATTTCTGCATGCATGGCATCGCGTGATGCCCGGATCTCCTCACGAGTTGCCTGGAGCACAGCTGAGAGCGAACGTGTGAGCTGCTCCAGCTGCTGTTCTGACCCAAAATTTCGGGAAGCCTCAAGTTCACCCAGAGTCTCCCTAAGGAAATGGAGTTCTAACCTCAGGGCTTTCCTGTGGCCCTGTGACTCTACAGATATGGCTTCGCGCAGAGTCTCCAGTGCTGCTCGTCGGTCCCTGTTGGACGCCAACATGTCTTCCCTGTGTGATTAGCAAATGGAGTCTGTTGCCTGCTGTTGTTGCTCCATCTGCCTTTCAGGGGGGAGAATGGAAGTGGCCACCCTCTCCATTGCCTGAGCAATAATTTCAACCAATGCTCCCTGTTGTGCTGCTATACTGTACATGGAGTTTTCCCAAACAGTATTGCCTGGTGGCGTACGGCCACCGCGTCGGCGGGCACCACACCTGTTTGGGGCAAGGCGATCTGCACCTTGCTGTGCTGGCACTGCCTGAGGCTGCAAGACTGCATTCCCCCTCTGATCTGCTGGCCCAGGAACAGGATCAGATGTTGTGGAGTGTGACCCTGCATCCGTAACCGCCAAAGGCCGAGTTATGAACACTGACATCCCCCTGGAGGGGTCTACCCCCGGTGCAGGTGGGTTGGACAGAACAGCATCCCTGCGAGAAACACTCACCTGCGACGGCACATATGTCCCACTGTCCGATTCAGCACCTGGATCATAGAGGTCTGGGGAGGTGCACCCAGAGACACCCGTAGACAGTATGGTCTGCAGGAGGATAGGGTTTTCACCCAACACCACACCACGTCCTCCACTGGTGCCCGGTCGTGGCTGAGTTTCCTCCTGGGTCTGCACCATCTCCTCCACCTCAACAGCATCAAGTGCGTCATCACCTGCAAAAACATGAAACATGAAACATGAAAGACAACAAATGGAAACAGGCATGAGCACCATAGCACACACATAGGCCTGACAAGCCAGAGATCCAGTACATGAATTACACAAGTCCCACATGACTATGGCATTCATGCACTGTCAATGAATTGGAAGGGAGGAGGCAAAAAGCAGACACTGAGCACACCGCGATGGAAAAGCAGCACAGTTGATGCATGCTGGATAGCACTGACATCACAGATTATCCTGTGATTGGCATGTCCAATACACATACATGACACATGCCAGCACACAGATGACACGTAGCATAGCCATGGTACATTTGACAAGTACAGCCATATATCAGTGAATGAGTACTGTCACCCATCCATGTGAGATGGACATGATGAGATGAAAAAAGCTAAATAGTGTGACAAAATACGCATGTGCCACACACTGCAACACATCCAGTGTACAATTATACAGTGATGGCAGGCAGATGGATACATCAAAGGTTGGTCACTTCAACATGAAAGGAAACAACTATCAAGTTCCACATTCAAACAGGCCAAAAAATTAATGTGAGCAGGCCCTTACTCAATCAGCCTGAATGGTCAAATCATTCCCATAACAAGGTAATAAATGTGGGCCAATGTGGGGTGTAATCTATGACAGAAGCATGTCACATATGTGGCATTAGGGCAGAAAAATGCATTGGAAAAATGGGAGGATTGAAACAATCAGGCTGAATGAACACTGAAAATTCAGAACAATGTTGTTGCAAGATGACAGTTCAAGGGCAACTGCAGCAATGTGGCGCTAATTTGCCACTGTGGTCAGAAGGGATACTGTCATACCCAAATCCAAGGCCGGTGAATGGTTTGGAGGAAGCACATCGGTGACCCATACCACTCAGGAGTACACACACTCACCTGGCACTCAATCATTACACATCACACAAGAAACATATACATGGATTACACACATTTGCATGGGAACTCACCGGACAATGCTTCATAATCTGGTAGGTCTCCCACGCATTGGATCTGTTCCTCTGTGACGAAGGTTCCAGCAACAGACTCATGTTCAGTGAGTTGGTCGTCCTCTGGTGGAGATCCACCGCCAGTCACCAGAGTAGAGGCATGATTGGAAGCCAGCTTGTTCTTTGCTCTGTGTTTAAGGTCATTCCACCGCTTGAAGCAATCATCAGCTGTGTGCCTCACAAATCCAAGGGCACTAATGTGGTCCGTAATGATCTGCCAGTGGGCCCTGCGTTGAGCAGGCGTAGTCTTACAGCCTGCAGTCACCACCATTTCGTGGCTATGTGCCAACACATAGGCCACAAGTGCATCAAGTTCGGTGTCATTGAAGCTAGGCTTCCTTGATATGCCAGAGTGTGTAGCTGTGTCTGGGGTCACAGCCTGTAGTGCAAGAGCACCCTTCTTCTTCTTCCTCGAAGGTGGTGCGGATCCTGAGTGGCTTACACCGCTCTGTCAGTAGGGGCAGAAGCGCAGGTGGACTGGGTACTTGAAGCCTGTAAAGGCACAATGACCAAAGGTCTTGGTACAGGCATTGGCTGCAGGGTGATGTTGGCAGGGCCAACGTCGGTGTGATGGACCTTGACCAACATTGTCCTGGCTGGGAGACTCGGAGCTGGGGTGGATTGAGCTGCAGCTGCCCCTGCAGCCTCCCCACCCTGGCTACTTGGGGCAGCAGATGACATTGCTGCCCCAGATCCACGTGGACTGGTGACAGCACCTTTCACCGCCACACGTGGCTTAGACTTGTTGACCTGCAAGTCAGCCTGGGAGTCATCCTGTGCCGGTTCAGTTGACAAAATGGGCGGGTCCAACAACAGCTGAGGTGGGATGGTGAAAGCTACAATTCCCACAACCATTGGGGGGGCATAGCTGGCCCCGATTGGTCCTCCACACACTGGGCTCTAGGGGTACCCTTCAAACCCTGGCCACATCCCCTACCACGCCCACCACGCCCACCTCTTTGAGATCGGCCACCTTTGCCTCCCTTACAGCTTGGTCGCCTCCCAACCATGGCACTGATGTTGTTGTGTGTATGGGAGTTGCAGTAAACAATTGTCCTGGGCAATTGGGGCGAAAGGGGTAGGGTAGTAGATGGAATTCATACCCTAGTGCTCTAGCAAGGCTGTGTGTGACCCCTGGGGGAAGATGACGGGTCACTCAATGCACAGGCACCCCAAAAACAAAAGTACACATGCACGCAACCCCTGGTAGACCACGTGCGTGGAAAAATGAACCTGCACTCCGCTGTGGCACCCAGAAACACAAAAATAAGCGTACACGTGTTACACGCGGCCTACAATGACCTCTGAAGGGGTACGCGACACACGGGGGCAACCACAGTTGGAAAATATGTGCGCAACTCACCGTCTGCCTTGAAAAAGAACGTGAAAAATATGCACGTGTGCGCGTTGGCAACACACCCGCCAAAAGAAGAAAAGAATGCAGTCTGAGGAAACAGGGAGTACGAAATGGAAACGTTGTGAAGTAATCGCGTGTGAACCGACAAGAAATACAAGAATCACCCGCTCGCTCTCCACGAAAAAGAGCACAAGTAAATAGCGTCATACTTGTACCTTTTAAGCCAGCCTACACGTGCAACGTCACTTACGCACTTACGCGCTAAGGCACTTTCCTCCAATTGCACAGTGACATGCAGTTTCCGCACGTGCTGATTCACTATGCACCCGTGTTGTTGGGAATGCCCGCGCGCGTAACGTCACAGGCGCGCTTACACGCTAAGGGCCCTTCCTTGGATTTCACGCTGATGTGCAATTTTTTCACGTGCCAAATCACTCTGTATCAAGCTGGCCACGCAACAACACACGGAAGACCACGCTCCTACCCAGAAGGCCGAATTACTGCCCCCGAAGAGCCCCGAGCATGCTCCCACCTGCCATCTGCTGCTGCCTGCCTGCTTCCCACGTGCCCTGCTATTTGCTGCCTGAACGTCAGCCATGGGTGCAGTTGCTCTGACCACCCCTGCTGGAACAGAGGACTCCCGACTGGGATACCATCGCTCCACAGCCCAGCCCCAGGACCCAGTTGGCCACCCAAACCTGCCTCTGGGGTTGCCATGTCAGGCACAACACCATCTGGCACCACTGGCAACCCCCAGCCAGAGAGGCAGAGGGCCACCAGCTTCAGTGCCAGGGAAGTTGGTGTCCCAGTAATACACGTACCCCATTCGCACAGGGCCAATTGCGTGTGAAACTTCCTGCAAAACCGGTAATACACGTACCCTGCTCCAATTGCATGTGAAACTTCCCGCAAACCCCAGTAATACACGTACCCCGCTCGCACAGGGCCTATCGCGTGTGAAACTTCATGCGAACCCCAGTAATACACGTACCCCACTCGCACAGGCCATTTCACGTGTGAAACTTCCCGTGAACCCCAGTAATACATGTACCCCACTCGCACAGGGCCAATTGCGTGTGAAACTTCCCGCGAACCCCAGTAATACACGTACCCCACTCGCACAGGGTCAATTGCGTGTGAAACTTCCCGCGAACCCCAGTAATACACGTTCCCTGCTTGCCGTGCTGGAACAGGGTTAGCGCAGCCCTTTGTGCTGGATTGGGGATTATGATGGCTTTTCCCTGTGCGAGGGGAGTTCTTGGGGGCGTAACTGGCGCTGCTGCAGGGTCGCTGCGCCACTGTGCACCACGGCTGGTTTTGGTAGCTAAAATCCATGAATATGCTGTGCGCGGAAATGGATTTTAGCGCACGCGGCTGGCGCAGAGATTCGCACGCGCACACTGTGCACCACTTGTGCGCTAAATCCTATGAATTACCCCCTTTGTATCAACTCTTCATTCCACTGAACAATGTGCCCATTATACAAATGACCGTGCACATAAATGTGTGACATAGCCAAAAAATCTTTCATATTTCTACGCCAGTTCCTCAAACAATATGTGAAAGGCAAGGAGAAGTTGAAAATAAAACTATTACAAAGTATGTACTCCTGTCCAGTGCGCAAAGACACAGGACTACAAGGACATTCATTAGCCTGCATTTCTGCACCTATTTGCAAAAGCACCTTCCACCATATCAAAATGATATCAACACATCATTCAACTATAAGAAATCTAGTCCAAGTTGTCATCTTTGATGTCATGGGTGTTGGTCTTAGCAGTGCACGGTGGTGGCGTGAGTTATGGTTGCTTAGTTTACCATAACTGGCGAAATTCAAGGGTTTTTCGGTTTTACTAGGAACCATAATGTCAATTTAACAAAGATGTCATTTCATATTATAAGAAGGGAGAAATAACAGTATAATTATGAACACAAAAAATAAGAATGTCTACATTAACAAAAGTGCTATAAACTCAGAAATTCGCTAACTTCTTTCTTTTACAATTGCAGTGAAGACCACTCTCCTGAAAAGCAGCAGCGTATGAAGTTCAAACAAGGACTTAGAAGAAACCTACTCTTTCCATACAAAAATGTAAGTACAATACTAACATAATGTTCTAACTGTTACTCAAACACACTAGCATTTTAGTATTGTAGAACCCAGTATAGTAACTCACAAATACAAGACTAGCCTTCCCAACTTGATGTAGCTGCCCATTGCACAATCACACACCTCCACAATCATCCTTACCATCATACTCAGACACTCATGCACAAAGCATGCATACACTGCACAACAACCCAACCCACACTTTCTTTTTTTTTCCAACAGACCCCAAAGAATGCCTACCAAAAAGCAACTCCGTCAAAAAGAACGCAAAAGTAAAGCAAATAAAAATAAAAGTGTCCAAAATAAGCATCCATCTCTAGCATCTCTATCTAAATGTACAACAAAACAGAAAGTAATTAACAAGACTTCAGCTACCACTACTGCTAACGCTGCATCTAAATATCTTGATGTAGTGGCAAGTAAGCATACCAAAAAAAATATTTTACAAAAAATATTCCGCCACAGAGTCCTTCAGAACCTTATAAAAATAAGAGAGAAATCCTGCACAACCCTTAAAGCCTACCGTAGAAAATCTATCCTAGAATCTCTTATAGGCAGTGCAATCCATCTCAAAAGGAAATTATTTATTTTAGTTTTAAACAGAATGAAACCACTAACAAAACTAAGCACTGAACTACAAAAAAAACTTCTCAATAAATGGAATATCAACCAAGATAACTTCACAAACATCTGTGGAGGTGAATGGAGTCACACCATGAGCACAGAACCATATTTCAATGAAGAAGCATACAAACAAAAGAAAATAAACCCAATTGCCATAGATAGCTGTGGACGAGGGTATGAAAAACTTAATAATACCATTATGGAACAAGAAATGCTGCTCACACAAATATCCCCAGAAATCTCCTGTCCATTCCACTGAACCAATACGTCCAGTCTACAAATGGCCGTGCACATCATTGGCAAACAATCTTTCAAATCTTTATGCGAGTTCCTCAATCAGTATGTGAAAAGCAAAGACAAATTCAAAATTAAACTATACAAAATATGGACCCCTATCCAGTGTGCAAATACATAGGACTACAAGGACATTCATTAGCCTGCATTTCTTAACCTATTTGCAAAAGCACCTTCCACCATATCAAAATGATATCAACACACCATTAAACTATAGGAAATCTGGTCCATAAACTGTACTATGCCAAAAGTACTGCTTTAGCACTAGCCAACTTAAATAACAATCTTCTACATGCTACAGCCAAACAAATACTCGAAGAAATAGAGCATATCCAGAGAAAATATTTAAGAATTGAAAGCCACTTACAAAATGCAATAGATTTACAACAACCTAACACAACTGTGCAGATGGCAACCTTCTATTACACACATACAAAAAAGAAATACTAAAGTATAAAAGTACATCTGCTGAAGTACCAAACCATTTGTGTGTATGTTGCGTAGGACTTTTTAAAATAAAAATAGCACGAAAATTGTAGATATAACGTACAAAATAGAAGACAATGGGCCTCATTCCGAGTAGGACTTCTCAATAAATGTAATATCAAGAAAATTAGGTTCTTAAACATCTGTGGAGGTGAATGGAGTCACACCACGACCGCAGAACCATATTTTAATGAAGAAGCATATAAACAAAAGCAAAAAAAAAACAATTGCCATGCATAGCAGTGGACTAGGGTATGAAAAACATAATAACAGCATTATGGAACAAGAAACTCTGCTCACAAAAATATCCCCAGAAAAGTCTTTGTCACCTCCCCATAATGCTGATCCAAAACATCCAGTCTACAAATGGGCGTGCACATCAATGTGTAACATTGCCAAAAAATCTTTCAAATCTTTACGCCAGTTCCTCAATCAGTATGTAAAAAGCAAAGACAAATTCAAAATGAAACTACTACAAAATATGGATGCCTGTCCAGTGCGCAAATACACAGGACTACAAGGACATTCATTTGCCTGCATTTCAGGACCTATTTGCAAGAGCACCTTTCATCATATCAAAATGATATCAACACATCATTCAACTATAAGAAATCTGGTCCAAAAACTCAACTATGCTAAAAGTCCTGCTTTATCACTAGCCAATTTAAATAACAATCTTCTACATGGTACAGCCAAACAACTACTCGAAGAAATAGAGCATATCCAGAGAAAATATTTTGGAATTTAAAGCCACTTACAAAATGCAATAGATGTATAACAAACTAGCAACTACTGTACAAATAGCAACCATCTATTAAAAGTTTTAAAGTACCTCTGCTGAAGTACCAAACCATGTGTTTGTGTGTTGCCGCAGGACTTCTTATAAAAGTACCACAAAAACTGTAGACATAACGTACAAAATAGAAGACAATTGGGGTCATTACGACCCTGGCGTTAAGGGTTTAACGGCGCCGTAAAAAGGTGTCGGCGCCGTTAAATCCTTAACGCCTGATTACAAGGTCCCTTTGCGGGACCCGACCTTAACGGCTGGTTTTACCAGCCGTTAAAGTAGGGTGCCGCAAAGGGACCTCGGTACTAATTACGGTACCGCAATTTGCGGTACCGTACTTAGTGCCTTCCCCAGTCCCATTGAGCCCTATGGAAGGGCCATGGTGAAATGGGGAAATACCGCCTCGCCAAGCTTGGAATGGGGCGGTATTTCCCCATTTCACCATGGCGGACTCATTACAAACCGGCACCAACCATGGTGCTAATAGCGCCATGGTTTAGCGCCAGGGTTGTAATGAGGGCCAATGAAGATTCCAAATGGTTCCAATTAGCTGTCTACCTTACAGCAGAAAACAAATACGACATTACTGACCCCTTAATACTTTGCAATTGCTGCACTGCAAAACTTGCCAACAACCAAACACCTTAACGTGCTATCCCAAATAACTTGGAATTATTCCCACTACCAAAACCCCTGCAACAACTACATTTATCTGAAAGCATCATAATTCAAACAGTGCACCCATTTCAGGCAATAATACGCCTCCAACCAAAAACAGCAAAATTACTTCAGAATGAATTAGTGAAAGGCATTTGTGGCAAAGTATTTTATTTACCATTAGATCTCAAAGAATATGTACACACTCTAGGAGTGCAACAGCCAATAGATCAATCATTAATTGTCTTAGTAAATGGCGTACCTACAAAAGACAAAAACATTTGCAGACTTACATAAAGTTAGACAAGCCCTGCAATATCTAAAAAACAACAATGAATACTACAAAGATATTAAATATTGAAGAAAACCTGAGAGAAAACATTGAAATAATTCAAGAGTCACCAGAAACTGGTGAATTTCAACTTCTAAATCCTGCTACAAAATCCAATATTTTAGACCATTATACAATTCATCCTTTACACTCTAAAGACACTATAGATGATTCACTGGAAACGTACCAAATGTGACAAGCCAAAGGATCTCCAATCAGCATATGGGAAAAAAGTATAGAAACACGGGCCTTTCCTCTGCTCTTTCCTACTGGAACAGGAGGAAGGTACGATGATAGACCCACACGAGTAACAGCATCAGAATATCGCTCTTTACGAATGTATTCTGACGACCCCAGATTCAGAAAAAAATGTGGAATACATATTACACCTTCTCTTTGAAAGTAAACTAGCAACTCTATGCTACGGAGTTACACACACATTAAAATCAGGTACCCATTTTCAAAATATGTAAGCTACGCAATTATTACAAAAAGTGCAAGAACAAAATGATGTTTTCCAGTCAAGTATTACAAATCTTTTAGCAACCATGCGTGGAACAAAAAAATACTGGTTCTTACGTCACAGAGATGTACGTTGTATGATAAGAAACCTTGGCCCACCCACTTGGTTTGTTACATTAAGTTGTGCAGAATATGCATGGGAAGATTTACACGATTTCCTATGCATAGCAAAGAAAAACAAAACAAACATAGTTATAAAAACACCAGGAGAACTCTGCTCTCTAGATCCTGTAAATGTATCAAGATATTTCCATCATCGCTTCATTTCTATGCTACACTTCATTTGTAATAAGACTGTTCCTCCCCTTGGAGAAGTTGAACACTTGTTTTGGAGAAAAGAATACTAAGCCAGAGGAGCACCTCACATCCACATGCTATTATTGATTAAAAAGGCTCCTAAATTTGATCAGGTCAGTGATGCCACTGTTTTGCAGTTCATCCAAAAATATGTCACTTGTGAAATTCCTACACAAACAACACATAGTGACCTTCATGCACAGATTTTACAATTTCAAAGACAAAAATGTGAGAAATATTGTCATCGCAAATATAAAAAAAGGGGAATACTACACCAAAGGCTGCTTTGGTTTCCCTATACCAGTTTCAACAACAGGTCAAGTAAACAACTTCATGTCTTCAGTCAGACAAAGGGTGTCATTACAAGTTGGGCGGCAAGGGATAAAGGGCACCGGTAAGGAGATCGGTGCCGGTAATCCCTTATCGCCCAATTTCGAGGTCCCTTAGCGGGACTCGTAAAGGACGTGTGGTCTGACCGCTTGTCCTTCATGGGTCCCGCTAAGGGGCCAGGGCTCTAATAACAGGCCTGCTATTTGCAAGCCTGTTATTAGCGCCCTCCCCATTCCCATTGAGCCTTGTGGGGGCTCAAATGGGAATGGGGAATGGTTGGTTCAATGGGGATTTACCGGTCCCTCCAGGGTCGGAATGCACCGGTAAATCCACATTGAACCAGACTGGTGCCGGACCCGGTTTTGGAGGCAGCCATAGCGCAAATAGGCCATGGCTACCTCCAATCTCGGAATGAGGCCCATAGTGTCAAAGGTAAATCACCAAGAACACATATTACATTAAAAAAAAAAAAACACAAGAATCAAAATATATCAATGATTACAATGCAATCATTGCCCTCCTATGGCATGCAAACATAGATGTGCAGTACATTGCAGACAATTCCATTGCAGGTGCACAATATGTCACAGCCAACTGGGATGACATATCATCTGACAAAACACTATCACAGAAAGTGCATAGCTTAGGCATAAAAATGCTCTCTCATAGAGAATGTGGCTGCTATGAAGCTGCAGACCGTTTAACCGGTACTGCCTTGTATGAACAATCTGACAATATAGTATGGCTAAGTCTTGGTCCTGCTAAATCTAGAAAAAGAGTTCTCAAAACATATGAGGACATAGAAACAATAGCCAAAAATGATCTCAACAGCCAAGAAACGTACTACCCAAAACTGGAGTACCATTTTGGAAAACCATGTGTCTCTACCACATAGCCCAAAAATTCACATACAAAATTAATGTTAAACCAGATAAAAAGGAAGGTAGATAAAGAGTTGTAAATTGTGAAGGTAGCTTATTGTCATTAAACCTCCTCAACTTAAAGAACTGTATTACATGTCCCTGCTACCACTTTTTAAACCATGGAGAAAAGAAGAAGAGTTACTGGATACGTATGACACCTATGAAGACACTTTCAAACTAAATGAAAGCACTATAACAGACGTAAACTTTACACAGTACCAAACAATGTTGCACAATGAACAGCAACACTAAGAAGAACTTCAGGCCGAACTACAAGTGGACACTCCCGGCAGTAGTCAACTTTCTGTAACAGGAAGCCAAGAACCACTTGGACAGCCACTAATAGCAAATGAGGCAGAATTAGCCATGATAGAAGAAGAAAACACCATGTGTCAGTATGAACAAGCTAAAGAAGACTTTGCTGTACTGAAATCACAACTGAACAATGAGCAGCGTAGCATTTTCCAAGAAATAACAAAACAAATTGAACATGAAAATAAAAACTGTACCTGCCAAGACTACAAACCTATACTGCTATACGTGAGTGGTGAAGCTGGTTCAGGCAAAACATTCTTAATCAAAATCATCAGCAAGTTCCTTCAACAATTGACAAACAACAAACTGCCAGCTGTTGTAACTGTCCCCACAGGTTTAAAAGCCTACAACATAGGCGTGTCCCTTTACACTGATTACTACTCCTTCCAGTCGAACACCAAAACAAATGAGACTATTACAAACTTTCTGCAGAAGCTGCAATGGAACTACGCAGAGTTCTCAAACAAATGAAAATGCTGCTAATAGATGAGGTGAGCATGGTCTCCAACCTAATGTTGGCTCTGATTCACCTCAGATTTAAAGAGGTCCTCAAAACAGACTACAAAGAGCTCTTAGGAGGAAAACACATTATTGTTTTTGGAGATCTTCTTCAATTGACACCAATGAAAGCTGAACCTATTTTTAAAACATTAGGGCACAAACTGCGGTGTAAAACTCTTGGCAGCATAGGAAATATCAACCTTTGGCAACATTTCCAATACAGAGAATTAACAGAAAGCATGCATCAGATTGCAGACCTCACAAACGCCAGCATTTTAAAAAGTATTAGAGTTGGTGTACTATCTCAAGAAGCACAATCAATATTAAAAACCAGGCACATCCATGCACTCTATGGCCATAACTTATGTGCTACTGATGTCATGGAACAATTAGCACACAAAAAAGTCAATTGTATGTCCTTGATGCCAACTCTTACAAGCTGTTCAAAATTGAATGAAACAATGTTGAAAAAAGAAATGCAACCAATAATTGACATTTGGTCCACAGATAAACTGGACGTACTTGGTATGACACTAACCATGTGTCATCGAGCCACAACAAGACGAAATACCCTAGAAAACTCTATCTGCAACACAGCTGGTTTGGAGAAAATATTACAATTATCTTTAAACTGTAGAGTAATGTTTAAATGTAACCTTGACATGGACCAAGAACTAGTTAATGGAGCACTTGGTACAGTTGTTAGCTTTCAAACATACCAACGTGACAACAACATTCAATTTGTCAATATTCCCTTTGACAAACTATCAGAAGTTAAAAGGATAGGAAGCTCAACAGCCCGCTTCCTTCTTTTTAAAGACATGTATGTACGCAGAGAACAATTTTCACTAACTCTAGCATACACAGTTACCATTCACAAATCACAGGGTCTTACCCTAGACAAAACATTAATAGATATTGGTAGTACAGTCTTTAAAGAAGGCATGAGCTATGTAGCACTATCACGCTTATGTACACTTAACAGGCTATTTCTAATCATCTTTGATGCAAGTAAAGTAAATGCAGATATTCCTTGCATTCTAGAATACAATAGGCTACGTTCACTCCACACCCCCATCTAAAAACCTATTCTGGTCCACAAAAAGCAAAAGGTTGTAAAAGAAAACTACTTCAAACTGAAACGATACAGGATATCACTGCAATTCCTCCAAAGAAAAAATAAAACTAATACTTCATCAAGTACCACAACCAAAGAAGAATCTATCGGTCAAAGTAACTCAACTACTCCTTCAAAGAAGCAACACACACTCCGAACAAATGACTTCGACACAGAACTGTCAGGTCCATTCACATTTCTAAATATAACTGCTTTAAATTGCTATGCAAATTTAGCAATACATATTATATTCCAATTGCCACCAACTATTGAGAACATTTACTTACACAGTACAGACTAATTGTGTTTGCAAATGTTATTCCTTCATAGAAATGCAACCAACAATCCTGACAACAGTGTTCATGGAATAAGACAAGAATTGGACTAATGTGCTGGAATGGTGAAATTCACTATAAACTGACGGGAAGATCCACAAGAATTTCTAATGTACTTACTAAAAGTACTGGAAAACAAAAACATACCTATAAATGAAATCTTCCAGATTTCATACATGTGGAAACATACATGAACTCTCTGCAACCATGTGACACAGGAACAAGTCCCTAATGAACACTTTGTGTATGTATCCATACCTAACTGCGAATCCATTCCATTTCAGCAACTTGTACAAAATGCAAACCATGGCAGAGTATGTACTACCTGCAATTCAGATAATCGCTCCACCTTACATGTATAGACACATAGTAAATACGTAATAGTAATGCTTTTACGTTACAATGCAGATGGTACCAAAACCAACTGTAAGCTGACTGGATTCACACATGGTCAAGTATCACCTGGTAAGAAAACCTTCTCAACAATAGGTATAATCTACCACGCAGGAGGCATAACCAATGCTTGTCACTACAATGCATATATAAAAAAGAATTGTGGATGGTTCAAATGTAATGATAGTACCATTACTCTAAAGCAGAGATTGCCATGAAATCCTGTAAACGCGTACTTAATATTCTTAAAAGCACAATTTAATATGTAATCTGTGTATGAACATAAGCAAAACTTCAACTTCCAAACTGTGCACAGTTAGAGTACGCCAACATGCATCTAACTGCCCCAAGATTCTGCAACAAGCAAACAGATAAATAAATACCACTAAAATCAAACAAGAAACATACAGTTAGAATACGCCAACAGGTATCTAACATCCCCAAAAAATCTGCAACAAACAAACAGATAAGTAAATACCACTAAAATCAAAAAAGAAATATACAGTTAGAATATGGCAGCAGGTATCTAACTGCCCCAAATAATCTATGACAACCCAACAAATAGATTAATAGCATAAAAGTAGAAATAAACAATTAGAATATGCCAACAGGTATCTAATTGCCCCAAGAATCTGCAGCAAGCCAACAGATAGAAGATTAGCAAGAAACAAGAAATAAACAGTCAAACAATGAAAGAAATATATTGTACCACAACATGGAAGGTTTGTTTTAATCCAGCATGGATTTTTTTTTCCCACAGACCCAATGATTTAGAAAACAAACACAGAAACTGAGCAAATTGCGCAGTACACTGCTTTGAACTATAGTACTTGTGAAGTACTTAATATGAGGGTCAACAAAATACAGACATGTCTATTATGCAATGCAATAACTCATTATGAACTACCTACTCTAACATATGATCTTTTCTCTTATCACAGAGATTGAAAAAGTATGTCTGATCCAGTTACCCATGTCATGAAAAAACTGCAAACAACCACAAAAAACTCAACCAGTAAGTATAACATAAATAGATTCACAAACAATGCAGTCCGTGTTACAAACTCTACATTCTTACCTGCATAGCCTAGCCAAAACTTCACATACAAACTACAAATGAAACAGTACACACACTTTTGGGTTGTGGATATTTGTTGGGTGTTTGATTCTATGGGTGTATTATTCTGCAGTGGTTGTGGCCAGGGCCTAGACTCTTGGGTGCATGGCCTACGGCCTACGGCCTTCGGCCATTCACCCAAGACTCGAGGCCCTGGCCACAACCACTCCAGCATAAAAATCCTATGCTACCAAACATTTTGACTGTGGTATGTGGGCTGCTTATAGGGGATATTAATTACAATCAATCATCTATTAACAACCCAAAACCAACATCATACTAAAATAAAATAGATAGTAGTGCATTTAACATGTCCCTGGACAGCCACAAAGACTGCAGACATGGCGAACACATCAGGGGCACCTGCCACCTAAAAAAATACAGTATTTGACACATCTCTTACTCTCCAACCCTCCCCAAGCACTTCTGCACACCAACACACTCCCCAAAATTGCATTTTGCCTCTGTTCGCTGCCGCGCTGTCGGCGGATCCAAGTTGGCGGTCACATCGTAACTATGTGACACACCTCACGCCCCAGTCCAGCCAATCAGCAGACACGTTGTGTGTCCGCAGACATGACGCAAGCTGATTAGCCAATCGGTGTCCTGTCCGCGGAGCAAACAGGAAAGTGTGTCTGCTGAGCAGACATAGATATCACTAATTTTTTTGCTTTACATTTTGATCATTTAAAAACAAAAAACTACTAGACGGATTTACACCAAATTAACAAAAGCACGCTTTCGGGACTAAGCCACCGACGTGCCACAAATTTGGTGGAAATCCGTCCAGCGCTTTGAGCTGTAGGCGTACGCAAAATTGTTTCCCATTATGTCTATGGGAAAAAAGAAATTTTGGGACCCCCAATAACTTTTCCCCCCGGACCAAAACTCCAAACCTCACCATTCAGAGTAGGCCATACACTTTTTTTTGCAAAGTTTGGTGAGGATTCATCCAGGGGGAGTGAAGTTATGAGCCACCCAAAAAGTGTTCTTCCTATGGATTAGCAACGTTACCGTAACTACACAGCCACTACCGTGGGCTGTGTAGTATATATATATATATATATATATATATATATATATATATATATGTAGTTATAGTTAAGTTGCTGTTTCCATAGGAAGAGCACTTTTTGGGTGGCTTATAACTTCGCTCTCCCTGGACGGATCCTTACCAAACTTTGCAAAAAAAATATTTTGGTCACTCTGAATTTTTTGCAAAGTTTGGTGAGGATTCGTCCAGGGGGGGAAAAGTTATAGGGGGGGTCCCAAAACTTTTTTTTTTCCAATAGACTGAATGGGAAAAAAAATTCTCTCGCGCCTACAGCCCAAACCGCTGGACGGATTTCCACCAAATTTGGACCAGGAGCAGCGGCTTGGTCCCGAAAGCGTGCTTTTGCAAATTTGGTGAAAATCCGTCCAGTAGTAGGTAAAAAAAAATTAGTGATATCTGTGTTCGGTTTGCGGACACACTTCCCTGTTCGCTCCGCGGACAGTGTCCTGATTGGCCAATCGTCTTGCGTGATGTTCGCGGACATGCAACGTGTTCGCTGATTGGACGGCGTGGAGGCTGAAGCGCGTCAGATTTTTCGGTAGCGCCCGCCATCTTGGATTCGCGGACGTCCGCGGACAGCGTGGTGAATCTTTGTTCAAAATGTGTATTTTGTAGAGTGTGTTGGTGTGTAGGAGTGTTTGGGGAGGGTGGGAGTGTATGAGATAGGATAAAAGTTGTGTTTTTTATGTGTTAGACGTTCTTTTTGTGTTTGATTTGTTTGCGGACATCACGGGTGTTCTGAAATGTTCTAAATAAACTGACTGGGGGGTGTTCTAAGGACTCAATATGTGTCCGTTTTGTTCGCAAGCAAAGTGAAACTGTTCTAAGAACACTTGCGGTGTCCGGGGAGTGTTCGTAGTGGGTGTCCTGAGGACGCTGTCCGTATTGTTCTCTGTCAAGTTGAATGTGTCCTAAGAACACTCGCGGTGTCCTGAAATGTTCGCAAATAAACAAAATGGGGGTGTTCTGAAGACGCTTCTAAGAACACTCGCGGTGTCAGGGGAGTGTTCGTAGGGGGTGTCCTGAGGACGCTGTCCGTATTGTTCTCTGTCAAGTTGAATGTGTCCTAAGAACACTCGCGGTGTCCTGAA
Source organism: Ambystoma mexicanum (assembly GCF_040938575.1). Taxonomy (NCBI): domain Eukaryota; kingdom Metazoa; phylum Chordata; class Amphibia; order Caudata; family Ambystomatidae; genus Ambystoma; species Ambystoma mexicanum. The sequence goes on along the minus strand of NC_090937.1, from coordinate 900,694,334 downwards.
ATGTTCGCAAATAAACAAGATGGTGGTGTTCTGAAAACGCTTCTAAGAACACTCCCGGTGTCCTGGAATGTTCGTAGGGGGTGTCCTGAGGACACTGTCCGTATTGTTCTCTGTCAAGTTGAATGTGTTCTAAGAACACCCGCGGTGTCCTGAAATGTTCGCAAATAATCAAAATGGGGGTGTTCTGAAGACGCTTCTAAGAACACTCGCGGTGTCCGGGGAGTGTTCGTAGGGGGTGTCCTGAGGACGCTGTCCGTATTGATTTCTGTCACGTTGAATGTGTCCTAAGAACACTTGCGGTGTCCTGAAATGTTCGCAAATATACAAGATGGTGGTGTTCTGAAGACGCTTCTAAGAACTCTCGCTGTGTCCAGGGAGTGTTCGTAGGGGGTGTCCTGAGGATGCTGTCCGTATTGTTCTCTGTGAAGTTGAATGTGTCCTAAGAACACTCGCGGTGTCCTGAAATGTTCGCAAATAAACAAGATGGTGGTGTTCTGAAGATGCTTCTAAGAACACTCGTGGTGTCTGGGGAGTGTTCGTAGGGGGTGTCCTGAAGACGCTGTCCGTATTGTTCTCTGTCAAGTTGAATGTGTTCTAAGAACACCCGCGGTGTCATGAAATGTTCGCAAATAAACAAAATGGGGGTGTTCTGAAGACGTTTTTGAGAACACTCCCGGTGTCCTGGAATGTTCGTAGGGGGTGTCCTTAGGACGCTGTCCGTATTGTTCGTTGTTAAGTTGAAAGTGTTCTAAGAACTATCCCGTTGTTCTGAAATGTTCGTAGGGGGTGTCCTGAAAACGGTGACCGTATTGTTCGCTGGCAAGTTCAAAGTGTTCTAAGAACACTCACATTGTTCGCGGATATTAAAAGTTTCCCATAGATCATAGTTGAAATGTTTGACTCTATGGATGTTATATTCTGCGGTGGTTGTTGCCAGGGCATAGAGTCTTGGGTGCATGGCCATTTGGCCATGCTCCCAAGACTCTATGCCCTGGCAACAACCACCGCAGCATATCACATTCATATTTGCTTATAACTTTGGGTGAAAAACAAATGTATAAGGAACAAAGGTATTAGATACTGTGGATGTGATATGCTGCTATGGTTGTCCTTATTATTGTATACTTGCTGTTTGGTCTAGTAATGGGAGTCCATGTTTTTCTTCTTCATTTCTGTGATAAAAAAAATAGCATGTTAGTATTAGTATTTTGTAATGACTTATTACATTGTATAAGCAATATACTTTCATTTTTTTTCGACCCTCATATTTAGTAGAGTACAAATCAGAGTACTGTGCAATTTGCTCAGTTTCTATATTTGTTGCTAAAATCATTGGGTCTGTGGGAGAAAAAAAATCCATGTTGGATTAAAAAAAAACCTTTTTCTGTTATGCTACAGTTTATTTGTTTGTTTGTTTTTAGTGTTCACTTGTTGTTTCTGGCTAATGCTTTATACTTTGCTTTGTTGAATTTTTTTTGGAGCAGTATCAGATTCTTGTATTTTTGGCCTAATTTAGTGGTATTCATTTATCTGATTAGTTGTTGTAGAATCTTTGAGCTGTTAGATAGCTTTTGGAGTATTCTAACAGTTTATATTATTTTAACACAAATTTATAATTTTGGGACAGTTAGATACCAATTGGCGTATTCTAACTGTGTATTTTTTGGTCTAATTTAGTGGTATTCATTTATCTGATTAGTTGTTGTAGAATCTTTGAGCAGTTAGATAGCTTTTGGAGTATTCTAACAGTTTATATTTTTTTAACACAAATTTACGTAAAGGTTTAAATACAGTTTATTTATCAAATTTTGGTGTTAAGAACATCAAATAAGCATTTGTAAGATTTGCTGGTAATCTCTGCTTTAGAGTAATGGTACTATCATTACATTCAAACCATCCACATTTCTTTTTTATATATGCCGTGTAGTGCCCTGAATTGGTTGTGGCTCCTGCGTGGTAGATTATACCTATTGTTGTGAAGGTTTTCTTACCAAGTGATATTTGACTATGTGTGAATCCAGTCAGCTTGCAGTTGTTTTTGGTACCATCTGCATTGTAACGTAGAAGCATTAGTATTACGTATTTACTATGTGTTTGTATTACTAATGTGGAGCGATTATCTGAATTGCAGGTAGAGCATAATCTACCATGGTTTGCATTTTGTAGAAGTTGTTGAAATGGAATGGATTCACAATTTGGTATTGATATATATATGAAGCGTTCATTGGGAATTTCTTCTTGTGTCACATTGTGCATGTATGTTTCCACATGTACTGGAAACTTTCAATAATTTCATTTATTTCACACTGGAAGATTTCATTTATAGGTATGTTTTTGTTTTCCAGTACTAATAGTAAGTACATGAGAAATTCTTGTGGATCTTCCTGTGAGTTTATAGTGTATTTCAACATTCCAGCACAGTAGTCCGATTGTCGTCTTATTCCAAAAACACTATATGTGTTGTCAGGATTGTTTGCTGCATTTCTCTGTAGTACTAACATTTGCAAACACAAAGGGTCTGTACTGTGTAAGTAAATGTTGTCAACAATTGGTGGTAATTGAAATAGAATATTCATTGCTACATTTGCATAGCAACTTACACCAACTATATTTGAGAATTTAAATGGTCCAGGTAGTTCTGTATCTAACTGCATTTTTTGGAGTTTGTCTTCCTTCTTTAAACAAATACCTGGTTTACTTTCTCTAATTGATTCTTTTTTGTTTGTGGTACTTGATGAAGTATTAGTTTCTTTTACTCTCTTTGGAGGATTTGCAGTGACGTCCTGTTGCATTTCTGTTTGATTTAGTTTTCTTTTACAACGTTTTAGTTTTTGTGGAACAGAATATGTGTTTAGATGGGGAGTGTATAGTGAGCGAAGTCTATTATATTCTAAAATGCAAGGAATATCAGCGTTTACTTTACTTGCATCAAAGTTGATTAGAAATAGACTGTCAAGTGTACGTAAGCGTGATAGTGCTACGTAGCTCATGCCTTCTTTAAAGACTGTGTTACCAATATCTATCATTGCTTTGTCTAGGGTAAGACCTTGTGATTTATGAATCGTGACTGCGTATGCAAGAGTTAGAGAAAATTGTTCTCTGCGTACATACATATCTTTGAAGAGAAGGAATCTAGCTGTTGAGCGTCCTATCCGTTTTACTTCTGAAAGTTTGTCAAAGAGTATATTGACAAACTGAATTTTGTTGTCACGTGGGTATGTTTGAAAGCCAACAACTGTACCCAGTGCTCCATTAACTAGTCCTTGGTCCACGTCAAGGTTACGTTTAAGCATTACTCTGCAATTTAAGGATAATTTTAACATCTTTTCTAAGCCTGCTGTGTTTGAGATTGATTTTTCTAAATTATTTAGTCTTGTTGTGGCTTGGTCACACATGGGTAGTGTCATACCATGTACATCTAGTTTGTCTGTGGCGCTAATTTCCATTATTGGTTGCATTTCTTTACTTAACATTATTTCATTGAATTTGAGACAGCTTGCAAGAGTTGGCATTAAGGCCATACAATGGACATTTTTGTGTGCTAATTGTTCCATAACATCTGTAGCACATGCATTATCGCCATAAAGTGCATTATGTGCCGGGTTTTCAATGTTGCTTCTGCTTCTTTAGAAAGTATACCAACTCTCAAACTTTTTAAAATGTTGGCATAAGTTAGATCTGCAGATTGGCGCATGTTTTCTGTTAATTCTCTGTATTGGAAATGTTGCCAAAGGTTGACATTTCCAATGCTGCCAACAGTTTTACGGCAGAGTTTGTGCCCTAATGTTTTAAAAATAGGTTCACCTTTTACTGGTGTTAATTGAAGCAGATCTCCAAAAACAATAATGTGTTTTCCTGCAAAGAGCTCTTCATAGTCTGTTTTGAGTACTTCTTGTAATCTGAGGTGAATCAAAGCTAACATCAGGTTGGAGACCATGCTCACTTCATCTATTAGTAGCATTTTCATTTGTTTCAATACTCTGCGTAATTCCATTGCAGCTTCTGCAGAAAGTTTGTAATAGTCTAATTTGTTCTGGTGTTCTACAGGTAATAGTAGTAATCGGTGTAATGTAACACCACCTATGTTGTAGGCAGCTAAACCAGTGGGGGCAGTGACAACAGCTGACAGTTTGTTGTTTGTCAATTGTTGAAAGAACTTACTAATGATTTTGATTAGGAATGTTTTGCCAGAACCAGCTTCACCACTGACGTACAGTAGTATAGGTTTATAATTATGGCAGGAACATTCTTTATTTTCATGTTTTACACCATGTGCAATTTGTTTTGTTACTTCTTGAAAAATGCTACTTTGCTCATTGTTTAGTTTTGATTGTAGTATAGTTAAGCCTTCCTTATCTTCATACTGACACATGGTGTTTTCTACTTCTATCATAGCAAATTCTGCCTCATTTGTTATTAGTTGTTCTCCCAGTGGTTCTTGGCTTCCTGTTACAGAAGGTTGACTACTGTCAGGAGTATCCTTATCTAGTTGGGCTTGGAGTTCTTCTTCATGTTGCTGTTCATTGTGCAACATTGTTTTGTACTGTGTAAAGTTTACATCAGTTATAGTGCTTTCATTTGCTTTGAAAGCATCCTCATATGAGTCATAGTTATCTAGTAATTGTTCTTCTTTTCTCCATGGTTTGAAGAGTTGTAGCAGGGACATGTAATATACTTCTTTATGTTGAGGAGTCTTCAATGACAATTTGATATGATTAATTAAATTTGGTTTAGTGAGTTTAACTAAGCTGCCTTCACAGTCTGTCACTCTATATTTAGCTTTTTTTTCATCAGGTTTCATATTATTTTTGTATGTGTAGTTTTGGGCTATTTGGTATAGACACATGTTTTCCAAAGTATTATTTCTGTTTGGGTAGTATGTGTCCAATAAATTGTTTTTTAAAATGTCTTGGCTGTTGGGATCATGTTTGGCTATTGTTTCTATATCTTCATATGATTTTAGAACTCTTTTTCTAGATTTAGCTGGACCAAGACTTAGCCATACTATATTTTCAGATTTACCATACAATGAAGTAGCAGTTAAACGATCAGCTGCTTCATAAGATCCACATTCTCTATGGGTGAGCATTTTTATGCCCAAGCTGTATAATTTCTGAGATACTGTTTTATCTGATGACAGGTCATTCCAGAGGTCTTGGAGCTCTGTCTTTTCTGCTTTAGTTAAGTATGCTGTGTCATATCGTGCAACTGCAGTAGAATTTCCTGCAATGTACTGCACATCTATGTTTGCATTCCATAAGTGGGCAATGATTGCATTATAATCATTGATATATGTTTCTTCTTCTTTTCTTTTTATGTAATATGTATTTTTAGGTGACTTACCTTTAACACTATATCTAACTGAAGACATGAGGTTGTTTACTTGACCTGTATTTGTAACTGGTCTAGGGAAACCAAATCGGCATTTGGTGTAGTATTTGCCTTTGTTTTTGTATTTGCGACGACAATATTTTCCACATTTGTGTCTTTGAAATTGTAAAATTTGTGCATGAAGATCACTATTTGTGGCTTCTGATGGAATTTCACAAGTGACATATTTTTCAATAAACTGTAAAACAGTGGCATCACTGTCTTGACCAAATTTAGGAGCATCTTTAATCCATAAAAGCATGTGGATATGTGGTGCTCCTCTGGCTTGGTATTCTTTTCTCCAAAAGAAGTGTTGCACTTCTCCAAGGGGAGGAAAAGTTTTATTACAAATAAAATGTAGCATAGCAATGAAGCGATGGTGAAAATACATTGAAACATTAACAGGATCCAAAGAACAAAGTTCTCCAGGTGTTAGAATATCTATGTTTGTTTTGTTTTTATTTGATATGCGTAGGAAATCTGTAAATCTTCCCATGCATATTCTGCACAACTTAATGTAACAAACCAAGTGGGTGGGCCAAGGTTTCTGATCATACAACGTACATATCCATGTCGTCGAAACCAGTACACTTTAGTACCACGCATATTTGCTAATAGATTTGTAATATTTGATTGTAAAACCTCATCCTTTTGTTGCACTTTCTCTAATAATTGTGTAGCTGTCATATTTTGAAAGTGTGATCCTGATTTTAATATGTGTGCAACTCCGTAACATAAAGTTGCTAGTTCACTTTCAAAGAGTAGGTGGAATATGTATTCCACATTTTGTCTAAATCCGGGATCATCAGAATACATCCGTAATGAGCGGTATTCTGAAGCAGATATTTGAATAGGTCTATCATCATACCTTCCTCCTTTGCCAGTAGGAAAGAGTAGAGGAAAAGCATGTGCTTCTATACTTTTTTCCCATATACTGATTGGCGATCCTTTTGTTTGACGCATTTGGTAAGTTTCCAGTACATCTTGTACGGTGTCATTACAGTGCAAAGGATGAATTGTATAATGGTCTAAAGTATTTGGTATTGTAGCAGGATCTAGTAGCTCAAATTGACCAGCTTCTTGTGTTTCTTGAATTATTTCATTTGTATCTTTCAAGTTTTCTTCAATATTAATTTCTTTGTAATATTCATTATTCTCTTTAAGATATTGGAAGGCTTGTCTAACTTTATATAAATCTACCAGCTGTTGCCATATTTTGTTGTCTTTTGTAGGTACTCCATTTACTAATATAATTAAAGATTGCTGCATTGGACGTTGCACTCCTAGAGTATGCACATTTTATTTTAGATTTAATGGTAAATAAACTACTTTTCCACGAATGCCTTTTACCAATTCAGAGGGAGGTAATTTTGCTGTTTTTGGTTGAAGGCGTTTTATTGCTTGAAATGGGTGTACTGTTTGAATTATGATGCTCTCATATAAATTAAGTTGTTGTAGAGGTTTTGGTACTGGGTATAATTCCAAATTATTTGTGATAGAACGTGAAGGAGTTTGGTTGTTGTCAAGTTTTGTAGTGCAATAAGGGCTCAGTTATTTCATATTTGCTTTCTGCTCCAAGGTAGAGAGCTAATTCAAACCATTTAGAATCTTCATTGTCTTCTATTTTGTATGATAGGTCCACAGTTTTTGTGTTACTTTTATAAATAATTCTACGGCAACTTACACATACATGGTTTGGTACTTCAGCTGATGTACTTTTAAATTTTAGTATTTCTTTTTTGTATGTGTTTAGCAAAAGGTTGCCATGTGTAGAAATTGTTGCTTAATTGGTTTAAAGCTATTTCATTCTGTAAATGGCTTTCACTTCCAAAATATTTTTTCTGGATATAGTGAATTTCTTCAAGTAGGTCTTTTGCTGTACCATGTAGAAGGATGTTATTTAACTTTGCTAGTGCTAAAGCAGGACTTTTAGCATAGTACAGTTTATAGACTAGATTTCTTATAGTTGAATGATGTGTTGATATCCTTTTGATATCATGGAAAGTGGTTTTACAAGTAGGTCCTGTAATGCAGGCCAATGAATGTCCTTGTAGTCCTGTGTACTTGCGCACTGGACAGGTATCTATATTTTGCAGTAATTTAATTTTGATTTTGTCTTTGCTTTTTACATATTTATTGAGGAATTAGCGTAAAGATTTGAAACATTGTTTGGGAATGTTACACATTGACGTGCATGGCCATTTGTACACTAGACGTTCTGATTCAGTTGAATGGAGGGGTAATTCTAAGTTTTCAGGGCATATTTTTGTAAGAAGTACTTCTTGTTCCATTATGGTATTATTCACTTTTTCATAACCTCAACCACTGCTATGTATGGCAATTGTATTTGTTTGCTTTTGTTTGTACGCTTCTTCATTAAAATATGGTTCTGTGCTTGTAGTGTGATTCCATTCACCTCCGCTGATACTTAAGAAGTTCTTTCTGTTGATATTTCGCTTATTGAGAAGTCTTTTTTGTAATTTAGTTATTCATTTTGTTAGTGGTTTCATTTTGTTTAACAGTAAAATAAATACGTTTCTTTTGAGAAGAATTGCACTGTCCATCAATGCTTCTAAGATTAATTTCCTACAATAGGTTTTAAGCTTTGAACCTGATTTCTCTCCTGTTTTTATAAGATTTTGAAGGACTTTGTGACGGTATATTTTGGCTAAAATACTTTTCTTGGTATGCTTACTTTGCACTATATTAAAATTTGAAGAAGTAGTTTTATCTGTACTGATAGCTGATTTTCTGTTAATTGTTTTTTGGTTTGTTTTACATTTTGATAGAGGAAGCGAAGTTGTTGTACTTGAAACTTCTTGTGTTTCACTAAATGATTGTATTAGCTGTTTTGTTTCAACTTATTTTACAAATTCTGCTAGAGATGGATGCTTATGTTGGACACCTTTATTTTCATTTGCTCTACTTTTGCGTTGCTTTCTGCGGACTTGACTTTTGGTAGGCATTCTTTAGGGTCTGTTGAAAAAAAGAAGATATGGGTTGGGGTGTTCTGGAATGTATGTGTGCTGTGTGCATGAGTGTTTGAGTAAGATGATAAAGATGTATGTAATGGTGTGTGATTGTGCATTGGGAACTAAAACTAGTAGGGATAGGTATTCTTGAATTTATGTGTTACTAAACTGGGGTTCAGATGACAAAAAAAAAGTAAGCTAGTGGTGTGGAAAAGTACAAATAGTAAATCTAATGTATACAATTAAAACAGTTGTTTGTTCTATAATATGAAAATTGTAGTGGTTCAGTTGGGTAATTTGTGTGTCCAAAAATAGAAATTTGTGGGCCATTCTGGCTGCAAATCGCTGTTTAAGACATGGAAATATTTGGACAAAATGGTACAAAATCTCTATTTTTAGAAACCGAAATAGCTCGTATTAACGTTATAGTATATTTGATCAATAATACAAATATTATGGTGATATTTTACTTACTTTTTTTTTTTAATTAACAGGTAACTTGTAAGTTTTTCTTTCTTCTTCGAATTCGGCTGCTTCTTTTCAGGAAACTGGTCTTCACTGCAATTGTAAAAGCTTCAAATTAGTAACTTTGTTTGTATATAACACTGTTTTTAATTTAGAAATTGATTTTTTTAATTGAAATCCTCGGTGCCTTCTGTAAAACCATTAAACTAATTTATTTACATAAGATACATTGCATCAGTTCAGTACATATGATATGTTCTTAATGAACAAATTGCATTGAATGACTAACTGTAGCAAAAAAAAAATATCTTTACTATGTCTTGTGAAATTTATAATATATTAGTGAATACCACTATTTCTGTAAGTAAACTGTTCTAGGTAATAGCGCCTCAATGTCATGTCTAATTTAAAGTAATTAAGTAAATAAATAAATAATAACAAAAAATATGAAATTGTATAAGTATTTTTATAAAGGTTTAAACATAGATTGTGTTTGCATGCAATTTTGTTTGAATATATGTAGTCTATATATTTCATTTAAAAAATGTTAGTTTAACATGATTTGAGTGTGTGTATAAAGAAAGTAAATAGTATAAAGGTTTATAAGTGATAGCTGATTTTAGGAAATTGAAAAAAGTACAGTAAATTCATTTTACAGATTTTACAAGGTAAAAGTCTGTTTGAAAATGTGTTCATCTACTCTACAGAAAATATGCATACCCGAAGTTTGTGTTCATGCAAATGGATATGCATGGAGCTGCAAGTAGAAATCTTGAAGACTTGTACAGTATTTCTGGTAGATGCTGCTTGCCAATGATATGACACTTGTACTCAGAGAGATTCAGAGTACATTTGCAGTGCTGATCTATGATGATGCAGTTAGATGTAGAGGTCTTGAATGTGATTGGTGCATGGTCATGTGATTTTTGAGGTACATCCAATGAGGGAATGGCAGAGAGAGTGTAGTGGAAATGGTAGAAGGGCTGTTCATGTTACGATATGTCCGCGGACATGGCGGTAGTTCGCGGACATCGGGAGTTACATCCGGGGATTTTTGGGTTCAGAAGTCATGCAAATGAGAATAAGCACTGAAAGGGATTGGTCAGGAAAGTTTGGTGGGTGTGTTGTGCCAGGAGAGATTTTCTCAGATACTCTTTTTGCTGAGAGAACAAAAGATAGCTATGGCTGTGTGTTTCAGAAAAGAGATTGTTTGGATTTTAGGATATTCGTGGATACATTGGTTGAAGGTGCATGCAGAAAGCTGTGGAGTAGCTGTAGATCTTGGATTCCCACATGTGGAAGTACACTGGCATGGAGTACGTGGAATGAAGTGGTTGGACTTGCTACCTCTCTGTGCTACTTTGTAGACAGAGCAACATCCAGACATAACCACCTCCCCAACTGAATCAGAACGTCTAGTGTACAAATGGCCATGCACGTCAATGTGTAACATTCCCAAACAATGTTTCAAATCTTTATGCCAATTCCTCAATAAATATGTAAAAAGCAAAGACAAAATCAAAATTAAATTACTGCAAAATATAGATACCTGACCAGTGCGCAAGTACACAGGACTACAAGGACATTCATTGGCCTGCATTACAGGACCTACTTGTAAAACCACTTTCCATGATATCAAAAGGATATCAACACATCATTCAACTATAAGAAATCTAGTCTATAAACTGTACTATGCTAAAAGTCCTGCTTTAGCACTAGCAAAGTTAAATAACATCCTTCTACATGGTACAGCAAAAGACCTACTTGAAGAAATTCACTATATCCAGAAAAAATATTTTGGAAGTGAAAGCCATTTACAGAATGAAATAGCTTTAAACCAATTAAGCAACAATTCTACACATGGCAACCTTTTGCTAAACACATACAAAAAAGAAATACTAAAATTTAAAAGTACATCAGCTGAAGTACCAAACCATGTATGTGTATGTTGCCGTAGAATTTTTTATAAAAGTAACACAAAAACTGTGGACCTATCATACAAAATAGAAGACAATGAAGATTCTAAATGGTTTGAATTAGCTCTCTACCTTGTAGCAGAAAACAAATATGAAATAACTGAGCCCTTAATACTTTGCAGTTATTGCACTACAAAACTTGACAACAACCAAACTCCTTCACGTTCTATCACAAATAATTTGGAATTATACCCAGTACCAAAACCTCTACAAAAACTTATATAATTTATATGAGAGTATCATAATTCAAACATACACCCATTTCAACCAAAAACAGCAAAATTACCTCCCTCTGAATTGGTAAAAGGCATTCGTGGAAAAGTAGTTTATTTACCATTAAATCTAAAAGAAAATGTGCATACTCTAGGAGTGCAACGTCCAATGCAGCAATCTTTAATTATATTAGTAAATGGAGTACCCACAAAAGACAAAAAAATATGGCAACAGCTGGTAGATTTATATAAAGTTAGACAAGCCTTCCAATATCTTAAAGAGAATAATGAATATTACAAAGAAATTAATATTGAAGACAACTTGAAAGATACAACTGAAATAATTCAAGAAACACAAGAAGCTGGTCAATTTGAGCTACTAGATCCTGCTACAATATCAAATACTTTAGATCATTATACAATTCATCCTTTGCACTGTAATGACACCGTACAAGATGTACTGGAAACTTACCAAATGCGTCAAACAAAAGGATCGCCAATCAGTATATGGGAACAAAGTATAGAAGCACGTGCTTTTCCTCTACTCTTTCCTACTGGCAAAGGAGGAAGGTATGATGATAGACCTATTCAAATATCAGCTTCAGAATACCGCTCATTACGGATGTATTCTGAAGATCCCAGATTTAGACAAAATGTGGAATACATATTCCACCTACTCTTTGAAAGTGAACTAGCAACTTTATGTTACGGAGTTGCACACATATTAAAATCAGGATCACACTTTCAAAATATGACAGCTACACAATTATTAGAGAAAGTGCAACAAAAGGATGAGGTTTTACAATCAAATATTACAAATCTATTAGCAAATATGCGTGGTACTAAAGAGTACTGGTTTCAACGTCATGGAGATGTACGTTGTATGATCAGAAACCTTGGCCCACCCACTTGGTTTGTTACATTAAGTTGTGCAGAATATGCATGGGAAGATTTACATGATTTCCTACGCATATCAAATAAAAACAAAACAAACATAGATATACTAACAACTGGAGAACTTTGTTCTTTGGATCCTGTTAATGTTTCAATGTATTTTCACCATCGCTTCATTGCTATGGTACATTTTATTTGTAATAAAACTGTTCCTCCCCTTGGAGAAGTGCAACACTTCTTTTGGAGAAAAGAATACCAAGCCAGAGGAGCACCACATATCCACATGCTTTTATGGATTACTGATGCTCCTAAATTTGGTCAAGACAGTGATGCCCCTGTTTTACAGTTTATTGAAAAATATGTCACTTGTGAAATTCCATCAGAAGCCACAAATAGTGATCTTCATGCACACATTTTACAATTTCAAAGACACAAATGTGGAAAATATTGTCGTCACAAATACAAAAACAAAGGCAAATACTACACCAAATGCCGATTTGGTTTCCCTAGACCAGTTACAAATACAGGTCAAGTAAACAACCTCATGTCTTCAGTTAGACATAGTGTTAAAGGTAAGTCACCTAAAAATACATATTACATAAAAAGAAAAGAAGAAGAAAAATAAATCAATGATTATAATGCAATCATTGCCCACTTATGGAATGCAAACATAGATGTGCAGTACATTGCAGACAATTCTACTGCAGTTGCACGATATGTCACAGCATACTTAACTAAAGCAGAAAAGACAGAGCTCCAAGACCTCTGGAATGACCTGTCATCATATAAAACAGTATCTCAGAAATTATACAGCTTGGGCATAAAAATGCTCACCCATGGAGAATGTGGATCTTATGAAGCAGCTGATCGTTTAACTGGTACTTCATTGTATTGTAAGTCTGAAAATATAGTATGGCTAAGTCTTGGTCCAGCTAAATCTAGAAAAAGAGTTCTAAAATCATATGAAGATATAGAAACAATAGCCAAACATGATCCCAGCAGCCAAGACATTTTAAAAAAACAATTTATTGGACACATACTACCCAAACAGAAGTAATACTTTGGAAAACATGTGTCTATACCAAATAGCCCAAAACTACACATACAAAAATAATATGAAACCTGATGAAAAAAAAGCTAAATATAGAGTGACAGACTGTGAAGGCAGCTTAGTTAAACTCACTAAACCAAATTTAATTAATCATATCAAATTGTCATTGAAGACTCCTCAACATAAAGAAGTATATTACATGTCCCTGCTACAACTCTTCAAACCATGGAGAAAAGAAGAACAATTACTAGATAACTATGACTCATATGAGGATGCTTTCAAAGCAAATGAAAGCACTAAAACTGATGTAAACTTTACACAGTACAAAACAATGTTGCACAATTAACAGCAACATGAAGAAGAACTCCAAGCCCAACTAGATAACGATACTCCTGACAGTAGTCAACCTTCTGTAACAGGAAGCCAAGAACCACTGGGAGAACCACTAATAACAAATGAAGCAGAATTAGCTATGATAGAAGTAGAAAACACCATGTGTTAGTATGAAGATAAGGAAGACTTAACTATACTACAATCAAAACTAAACAATGAGCAAAGTAGCATTTTTCAAGAAGTAACAAAACAAATTGCACATGGTGTAAAACATGAAAATAAAGAATGTTCCTGCCATAATTATAAACCTATACTACTGTACGTCAGTGGTGAAGCTGGTTCTGGCAAAACATTCCAAATGGCCATGCACCCAAGACTCTATGACCTGGCAACAACCACCGCAGCATATCACATCCATAGGGTCAAACATTTCAACTATGATCTATGGGAAACTTTTAATGTCTGCGAACAATGTGATTGTTCTTAGAACACTTTGAACTTGCCAGCGAACAATACGGACACCGTTTTCAGGACACCCCCTACGAACATTTCAGAACAACGCGATAGTTCTTAGAACACTTTCAACTTAACAACGAACAATACAGACAGCGCCCTAAGGATACCCCCTACGAACACAATCCAGGACACCGGGAGTGTTCTCAAAAACGTCTTCAGAACACCCCCATTTTCTTTATTTGCGAACATTTCAGGACACCGCGGGTGTTCTTAGAACACATTCAACTTAACAGAGAACAATACGGACTTCGTCCTCAGGACACCCCCTACGAACACTCCCCGGACACCGCAAGTGTTCTTAGAAGCTTCTTCAGAACACCACCATCTTGTTTATTTGCGAACATTTCAGGACACCGCAAGTGTTCTTAGGACACATTCAACTTGACAGAGAACAATACGGACAGCGTCCTCAGGACACCCCCTACGAACATTCCAGGACACCGGGAGAGTTCTTAGAAGCTTCTTCAGAACACCACCATCTTGTTTATTTGCGAACATTTCAGGACACCGCAAGTGTTCTTAGGACACATTCAACTTGACAGAGAACAATACGGACAGCGTCCTCAGGACACCCCCTACGAACACTCCAGGACACCGGGAGTGTTCTTAGAAGCGTCTTCAGAACACCACCATCTTGTTTATTTGCGAACATTTCAGGACACCGCGAGTGTTCTTAGGACACATTCAACTTGACAGAGAACAATACGGACAGCGTCCTCAGGACACCCCCTACGAACACTCCCCGGACACCGCAAGTGTTCTTAGAAGCTTCTTCAGAACACCACCATCTTGTTTATTTGCGAACATTTCAGGACACCGCATGTGTTCTTAGGACACATTCAACTTGACAGAGAACAATACGGACAGCGTCCTCAGGACACCCCCTACGAACATTCCAGGACACCGGGAGAGTTCTTAGAAGCTTCTTCAGAACACCACCATCTTGTTTATTTGCGAACATTTCAGGACACCGCAAGTGTTCTTAGGACACATTCAACTTGACAGAGAACAATACGGACAGCGTCCTCAGGACACCCCCTACGAACACTCCAGGACACCGGGAGTGTTCTTAGAAGCGTCTTCAGAACACCACCATCTTGTTTATTTGCGAACATTTCAGGACACCGCGAGTGTTCTTAGGACACATTCAACTTGACAGAGAACAATACGGACAGCGTCCTCAGGACACCCCCTACGAACACTCCCCGGACACCGCGAGTGTTCTTAGAAGCGTCTTCAGAACACCCCCATTTTGTTTATTTGCGAACATTTCAGGACACCGCAAGTGTTCTTAGGACACATTCAACTTGACAGAGAACAATACAGACAGCGTCTTCAGGACACACCTTACGAACACTCCTCAGACACCGCGAGTGTTCTTAGAAGCGTCTTCAGAACACCCCCATTTTGTTTATTTGCGAACATTTCAGGACACCGCGGGTGTTCTTAGAACACATTCAACTTGACAGAGAACAATACGGACAGCGTCCTCAGGACACACCTTACGAACACTCCCCAGACACCGCGAGTGTTCTTAGAAGCGTCTTCAGAACACCCCCATTTTGTTTATTTGCGAACATTTCAGGACACCGCGGGTGTTCTTAGAACACATTCAACTTGACAGAGAACAATACGGACTGCGTCCGCAGGACACCCCCTACGAACATTTCAGGACACCGGGAGTGTTCTCAAAAACATCTTCAGAACACCCCCATTTTGTTTATTTGCGAACATTTCAGGACACCGCGGGTGTTCTTAGAACACATTCAACTTGACAGAGAACAATACGGACAGCGACCTCAGGACACCCCCTACGAACACTCCCCAGACACCGCAAGTTTCTTAGAACAGTTTCACTTTGCTTGCAAACAAAACGGACACATATTGAGTCCTTAGAACACCCCCCAGTCAGTTTATTTAGAACATTTCAGAACACCTGTGATGTCCGCAAACAAATCGAACACAAAAAGAACGTCTAACACATAAAAAACACAACTTTCATCCTATCTCATACACTCCCACCCTCCCCAAACACTCCTACACACCAACACACTCTACTAAATACACATTTTGAACAAAGTTTCACCGCGCTGTCCGCGGACGTTCGCGAATCCAAGATGGCGGGCGCTACCCAAAAATCTGACGCGCTTCACGCTCCACGCCGTCCAATCAGCGAACACGTTGCATGTCCGCGAACATCACGCAAGACGATTGGCCAATCAGGACACTGTCCGCGGAGCGAACAGGGAAGTGTGTCCGCGAACCGAACACAGATATCACTAATTTTTTTTTACCTACTTTTTGGTCATTTTAAAAAAAACTACTGGACGGATTTTCACCAAATTTGCAAAAGCACGCTTTCAGGACCAAGCCGCTGCTTCTGGTCCAAATGTGGTGGAAATCCGTCCAGCGGTTTGGGCTGTAGGCGCGAGCAAATTTTTTTTCCCATTCAGTCTATGGGAAAAAAAAAGTTTTGGGACCCCCTATAACTTTGCCCCCCCTGAACGAATCCTCACCAAACTTTGCAAAAAAATTCAGAGTGGCCCAAATACTTTTTTTGCAAAGTTTGATGAGAATCCGTCCAGGGAGAGCGAAGTTATAAGCCACCCAAAAAGTGCTCTTCCTATGGAAACAGCAACTTAACCCTAACTACATGGCCACTACCGTGGCCATGTAATATATATCTATATATATTAAAAGAACAGCCGTACAAAGTACAATGCCAGTGCACTCCTCCAACATATGACACAAATCAGCAAAGAGACAGTTCTTGTGTCACAGCTTATTATTTTATTCAAGGATCCCTCCGCATGGACATGGAAGCCACATAAAAAATGACACGTTTTGCAACAACCTGTTGCTTGCTCACATTCAAATTGCAGTACAATGTGGAGCAGAATTTAAAACATGGAAACAGAACTCTATGGTGACAGTGGCTAGAGGGACCTGGTACTTTCACTATGTTCATTGTGGTGAAACAATGGCCCAAAACACATGTAAACGCTGTCAGCAATGTTGTTATGTTGTGTCACATCCTTACCCATAGTATTAGTTAAACCATTGTCTCAAGATGAAAACAATTTCCCACATGTAAATGACACAATGGGGGTTGCAACTATGAAATAAGTTATCCCGCATATTTAATCCTGTCACCCAATTTGTTGACTAAGATAAAGTGCCTAGTGATACAGATAAATGACAATTGTTAATCTTTCCAAATTGGCTATATAACATAGCAATTGGTTATTTATGCGCCACTAAGGCAGGCACAGAAAATAAATAAATAAAGTGCTTAGTGCTTTTAGTAGAATTAATATCATCTCCAAATGTGCATCACAATAAATTAATTATTTATGTACGCACCACTGCAGGCGCAGGGAGGAATTTATACATACATACATATATTCACTGAAAAAACTTTAATTAAAGTGCAGCTAAGTTGAGCAGATTTATCGCCCAAAAAACCTGAAAATTCTTTGGATGTGGGAAGTCATAACCAGCTTTCCTGCACGTTTCTGTTGAAAAGCCCAGGAGCACATACAAATAATAAGAAAAGGGATTCACAATGACATGCAAAATGGATTATGGGGGACATCAACTGGAATATGCCCAGTTAAGCTGGTCATGACTTCCAACGTCTGCTGAATTTCAAACGTTGTGTTGCACTAAATCTGCTCAAATTAATTATACTTTAAAGTTACTTCAGTGAATTTCATGGGTTTTGTTTTACCTTATTTTTTTAAGGGCCACTCGCCATGGCCTGCAGCCACAGCCAGTGGCTACGGCCTTCGGCCGTGTCCACTGAACATGTTCCACCAAATCCCATGTCCACAGTGGACATGGGATTTGGCTGTGGCTACTATACGTTTCTTTCAGGTCCACTAGCCAGAGCCTTCAAGTGAGAACAGCCTTCGACCGTGCCCACTGTATCTTGAAAAACACTACCTTTCTTTCCCACTCAATAGCCATGTCCTTGCCAATGACCATAGGGCCTGGCCTTAGGCCGGGGCCCTTTCACATGTTGTCCCAATAGCTTTCTTCTAGTCCCAACGGCCATGCGCAGTGCTCACAGCCTTTGGCCATGGCCACTCTACACATTGCTACAATAGGTTCCCTAAACAGGCCCACTAGCCATGACCTTCGCCCATGGCTCGTGTCCCGTCCTTCAGCCATGAGCACACCACTTGTATTTTTTGGGCACATTAGCCAGGGCTTTTAATCGTGACCCCTTGCCATGTTGTCCGCTGGGTTTCATTATGGACCACTAGCCATGGCCTTCAGGCATGGCCACTTTCCATCTTGCACCATTCAGTTCCTTAAAGTAACCCGGTAGCCATAGCCTTCAGCCACACCCATTACCATCCACCTCAATGAAGCTGTAAAATTCCTTTTTTTCTTAATTTCATTTCTTTAACTCTCTCTTTTAAAAATTAATCTTTTCCTCCATAACTGTGGTTATCAATCCACTGCAGAAAACCACAGTTTTCCATAAACTAACACAAATAACTGTGGTTATCTGTCAAAATCTTGCAAAATCCAAAACTTGTCCCTGCCCTCTCAGGCACTCACCAAGTGCCCAACTCCTCATGCCATGCTCTCCCACACCTCTTACATTTATATTCCCCTCCTAGCCCTCTTCCATTCCCCCAACACTTGTCCTTTCATCTGACACACTTTCATTCCAGATCTAGATGTCATGGGTGTTAGTCCTTGCAGGGCACAGTGGTGGCGCGCATTATAATTGCTTAGCTTACCATAACTGGCGAATGTCTGAGGTTTTTTGGTTTTACCTGTAACCATAACATCCCTGTAACAATGTTTTTCTATTGAATTTCACAGGTTTTTAGTAGCACAACTTAACCATAACGTCCCTTTAGCAATGTTTTTGTTAGTGAATTTCATAGGTTTTTAGTAGGGCACTGTAACCAAACCGTTGCTTTAGCATAGTGTTTTTGGTAAAGAGGATAGCTGTTTGGTACTGCAACGGAACCATAACGCTCCATTGACAATGTTTGTTACTGATTCCTTGGCTGACCTCATGCTAAACGTGTGGAAAGGGCAATTAGTCTGGTGTATGTATCCATTTGTGCTACCCCTTCCTTTATCGAATAGTGTAGGTGTATTTTAGCAATTACAGATGAACATGGTAAGTTTTGGTGAGTGTGTGAGTAGTTTCTCTTTTTGTGTTACCATTGCATGGTGAATGTGTGCCACACAGTACTGGCCGAGATTACTACAGAGGAGCAATATGGACGTTTCCTAGGGAGACTGCACCTGGGCAGAATATGTGCAATGACACTGCAAGTATCCATCGAACTCCGTTAGTGGCTGCATGGCCGCATCTTCTAATGCACTTATAAATAGTTGTGGAAGTGCACGTGTATCCGTTGCACACCTATACCCAATCATAGGTCATCCACTGTGTGCTGGTAACATCTCCCCTGACACCAGCCCTAGGGATTCATACGGTAGGCTACCACATTGCAAGTACTCCTGTCGGCTACGTGGGTGGCTCTGCAAACCTACCAGTGTGTGACTAAAGCATGCCTGGCTGTATGACACCCACTGGTAAACAAGGAACATCAACCCGCAGTGTAACGTGGGCGTGTTAAATGTCACATTAATTTGATTGATGTGCTGCCTGCCTTTCCATGAACCGTGAAACAAACACATCGTGTCTGCACTGAGCAGTGTGACGGAAAGTGTCAAGAGGTCGCCTGTGGGTCATACAGTTGAAGAAAACATGTGACTGCAGGCGGGACAGTTTGTAGTGAGTCAGCAAAATGGAAAAGCTGGTGTGGCTTGGCACATACACATAAAAGCAAGTAAGCGAACAGCAGAATGTGCAGAGTGAAAACAATGTTAATGGTGCTTAGAAAAGTACTGTACTGGCATAGGCCACACGGAATAAATGCTTTCCTCCTCCATGTAATGAAGCTGTGTTTCCTGTTGTTGTTAACATTCTTCCATTCCAGAATGTATGCTTCTCCGTGAATGCTACTCTTAAGACTAATGGTGTAGCATGAAGTGTTTGTACAGCATGTGACGACAACTGAAATGAAAGCACAAGGGACCAGTGGGCAGTCTACTGCACTTTCAACAGTTACGTAAGGTAATTTCATGTACAGAATTTTCCACATCTGCTGTTGGCAACAAAAGGGGCACACCTGTAGGGCAGCGGAGCTCCAAAACATCCTTGCAGACCATATGCCGTGCTACTGACCCCTACTGGACAAAGGGCATTGTATTGTGCATGTACTGCAATGCGCTACTCTACAGAGGGAAGGTACTTGGAAGTGTGTGGGAAGGGTGCATCCGGGAGCATAACAATGGCTGGTGCCTATGTAAGTGAGCGCCAACCAATAATTCCTTCTCTTGGCACGTCCCCTATGGTATCCATGCAGGTGCTGCCCCTTCTGTACCGGGCCTTTCCTGACTTTCCTTCTGTGGCATGTGTCAGAAGACCATAATAAATGGAAAAAAGGCAAATAAAAAAGGCACCTTTCAGAGATGAACAATAGAACTGACAATGAATGGATGAAGAGCGGGAGGCGTGGCACTGTGCAAAACACTGTAGTTTAATCGATTGGAAAGGGAGTCACTGTTGAAAGTGGTTCCTTTACGTGTTGCACAGCGTTTTGAAGAGTGTCAGTGCGCAACACTTACTACAAAAATGTTTCCTCTACTTTCAAGAAGGGCACCAAGGCAATTTGGATGGGGTGTGCAGAAATTGGGGTGACAGGCATAGAAAAATGAACGTTATAGCTGGGGAAAACTGTGCTGTGAAACGTCATTTTCCCATGTGTGAAGTATGCCATTGGCACATGCTGTACAAAGGCACTAATACACTTCTTCGCAATGTACCACAATTTCTTCATTTGAGTACCAAATAAAAAATGTCACAGCCACATCGGTGACTGCATAATGCGATAGAAAGTTATGCAAGAGATCGAAAACAAACGCATGACCTGGGCAAGTGCCGCCTTCATCGCAAACAGGTGTAACATGCTGTGCAATTTTCCCTCCACAACGAAGAACAATAATGTCGGCATGATTGCGTGCCACCAAAGTGTCAAACAGACAAACCAAAATCAGTCACTTAATTGTAGGTACTCCATAGCACTACACATCCACATGATAGATTCCATAATTAACAGCCACAGCACAGTGTTTTCCGTTCACTTTCCATTAATGTATTTAAGACTCCCATAGAAACTGCACACTGTGGCTCCTGAAACACACAGCTGTAACCACACCATGTGCATTTCTGTCCACAAATACACTATGTACCTTAATCTTTGCGTACACACCACACCCAGAAACCTTATTGACCAATCATATAGCCTCTACAGGCCCATTTCTATGGAAGTCATCTGCAAAAGCAGCATATCAAACACATGCCACCCTGCAAATATCGCAATATTCACTGACTTTTCGTTCTGTGCACACGCGGGATTGGGGGAATAACTTTCAACCAGGGTAGGGGATGTTGTTAGTTGTGCCGGCTCTTAAAAGAACCTTTATTTTTTTTTAAAGGTGCTTCTGTAGAAACACCTTTCTGTGCAGTGTTTATAAGTATTTCTGTGTTTTTTTTACGTCAGCTCACATTCTTACAATAGGGTCTTCACTGCAGCCTGTAGATTGTGAAAGACAATATCATTGCCACTGGTCAACAAAGACATGCAATTTTGTTTTAAAATGTGTATATATCGATAACAAATGTTGTCATTCTCACAGGAGAACATCCCAGCAGCACTTAAGAAGTCACACATGCTTCTGTTGATGAGACCCCTTCCGACCTCTTGCTGGCGACAGGAATCATTGGAATAGTTCCACACTATTTTCGGGGGTATACTTGAGAAAAGCACCTTGGCGGCAGTGGGAAAAATGTGCTGTACTGCTTTCATCATTTTCTTCAATTGACAGTACACACAGGAACAAGGCACAGAACCCAAAAAGAAGGCTCCAAAGTGCACGACCACAATATGTACAGTTCTGGAAGTGGCCATGCATTGATATTCTACAAGCACTCCACCAAAACAGAACGCTTCTACACTGCGCCACAAAGCCTCCACTCCCTCCAAACCGAAATTGCCAAAAAAGCCTTCTTGGACAGCATATACGACCAGATTTTCCACAAAAGCATCACCCACGACGAAAACTGTGCATCCTGCCATGTTTGCCAGCTGCTCTACACAAACTAATGGAAGAAATGATGACTTCCCTTTCCTGTGACGCACACACTGAGCACCTTATTGGACATTCCCCACAGTCCCATTTCCATTGGCCACTATGGTGAGAAGCGCAGAATGTGGCACGTGCCTTTCCCCAATCACTGCGAGGGCAGCACCCAGTGAAGCAGGAGCAGTCCTTCTCCCTATTGGTGCTCTTGACTGTGATGCACACCCTGAGCACCTCATTGGCCAAAGGCCATAGTCCCTTTTCCATTGGCCAGCACGGTGAGATGCGCAGATTGTGGCACGTGCCTTTCCCCAAGTACCACAAGGGCCTCGCCCCAGTGAAGCAGGAGGATTTCATCTCTCTATCGGTGCTCTTGCATCTGATGCACACCCTGAGCACCTGATTAGACAAAGGCCATAGTCCCATGTCCATTGGCCAGCATGGTGAGAAACGTTGAATGTGGCATGTATGCTTCCCCAAGTACCGGGAAGGCCGCAACCCAGTAAAGCAAGAGGACTCCTTTTTCCCTTTCCACTCCAGCCATGCATGCAAGGTGCTAGGGCCTCCCCACAGAAAACACACCATAGTAAAGACTATGGTTAAATGCTCATGTCATGTGTACTGCACTCCCCATCTGAAATTGAGCCTGCCAGCTTTCACCCTGGCCACGTATTTGCACGCATGGCTGTTTAATGTTGTGTTGGGTGTGCTGATCGGTATGTAGGAGCGCATGTACGTTAGCCATACTTTACATGTCTGCTGCTGAGCCCAGCCTTTCATGCTGCAATATCTTACAGCACTCCCAAAAGCAAGGGGATTAAAAGGGCCAAACCATAGGAAATGCACATGGTGGCATGTGGCACCCTATTGTTCAACCGGGGCAATGATGTACACCATATGCTAATGTACACATACCAGCTCACATCTGCTGCTTTACCAAGTCTACAATATCCTTCACAACCATTGTGTAAAAGTCACCAACTTCACATGCATGCAGACACCATTGTACACACTGGGCCTCATTACGAGGTGGGCGGTAAGGGTTAACGGGCACCGGTAAGGAGACCAGTGCCGGTAAACCCTTACCACCCTATTCCGAGGTCCCTTAGCGGGTCCCGCTATGGGCACCTGGTTTTAGCAGGTGCCCATAGCAGGAGCCGCTAAGGGACCAGGGAGCTAATTATTGGCTCCATCCCCATTCCCATTGAGCCCTATGGGGGCTCGAATGGGGAATGGTTCTCGGAATGGGGATTTACAGGGTCCTCCAAGGTTGGAATGACCCGGTAAGTCCCTATTTCGCCGCCCGGACCCGAATGCGGTAAGTGGGTTGCCATGGTGCTAATAGCACCATGGCTACCGCCTACCTCGTAATGAGGCCCACTATGTTTAAATGATCATGCCATGTGCACTGCACTCCCCATCTTCAAGTGAGCTTGCCAGATTTCACCCTCGGCACATATTTGCATGCATGGCTGCATAACGGTCCTTTGGGTGTGCTGAACAGTATGTAGGAGGCTGTGTATATTAGCCATATGTTACATGTGTGCTGCTGAACACATCCTTTTATGCTGCAATATCTTAAAGCACACCTTAAAGCAAGGGGCTTATAAGGGGCAAACCATATGAAATGCACATGGTGACATATGGCGCCCTATTGTGCAACAGGAGCAATGATGTACACCATATGCTAATTTAGGCATAGCAGCTCTCTTCCGCTGGTCTACCAAGTGTACAATGTACTTCACAAACATTGTGTGAAAGTCACCAACTTCAAATGCATGCAGAGTGGCAACTGCATGCCTCCAATATGTTGTGGTGGCTGTTATGAAGGCCTATGCTGTTGGGTGCAGGTGTGGTGAACGGTATGTAGGAGGCTGTGTGCATTGGCCTTGTTTTACATGTGTGCTGCTGAGCACATCCTTTCATGCTGACATACATTACAGGACTTCCTACAGCAAGGGACTTATAAGGGCCTAACCTTAGCAAACGAAAATGGTGACATGTGGCTCCCTATTGTGCAACAGGGGCAATGATGTGCACCGTATCCTAATGTACGCATAGCAGCTCACTTCTGCTGCTCTACCAAGTGCACAATGTCCTCCACAACCATTGTGTACAAGTCACCAACCTGACAGGCATGCAGACTGACAAGTGCATGACTGCATTACATTGTAGTGGCTGTGATGAAGGCCTAGCCTGCTGGGTGCATGGCCTACGGCCTACGGCCTTCGGCCATGCACCCAACAGTCTAGTCCTTGCTCACACCCACCACAACATAATAAAGACATGCAGGCGAACATGTAGACATGTGCCACAATTCAAAAAGGCAACATAAGCACCAGTACTTCTAGCTAACTTCCGTACCCTAAAGCAGGAATGCATGCACACATGTTCTACTTACCGTAATGCACGAACATACCACAGGGTTTGGCACTGTCACCCACTTCCATTCAGAAACCATTGTAATAATGCCAACCAAACAACACAATTGTAGCAACATTGGTCCTGCTCTGTGCACTATACTACATGCACACAAGCAGTACTGCATAGTGCACTGTAACACTTACTAAGCCATGCAATGCACACTAGGCAAGCACATGTAAGAACCAGTTGTGCCGTAACCTCTTCATATTTAGACTATTCCATTAGTGCACCCAGTGAACACAGTACAAAACGGGTCACTGCAGCATCTCCGCCCATACACCGACAACTTTATGATGTTCTACCAATCACCACACCCATGCAATCAACAATGTCTGCAATGCAGCCAAACCACACACACAAAGCGACAATGTGGCACCGACTTTTAACCAGTCGACATACCTTTTCAACCAGTGGACTTACTTTTCTGTTCAAGGGCTGCAGCCATGCATTAAAGGGGCTACAGACTTACCACACACAACACACCATAGTACGCCCTATCTGTAAATGTGCATGTCTTGTGGAATGCACTTCACTTCCGTAAATGTGCCTGCCACCACTCATTACAGAAAGACATTGGAGCTGCAGCTGGCATGCCATAACAAAGGCTACCTGCAATGACCAGATCAGATTGCTGCCTGTGAGATAACCGCGAATTGGCGTAGTATGCACGGATACCACTGGCACACCACCATCTTCTTCTAATATGATGTATCACTTGCAGCACTTCTCACTCCATCACTGTTTCCATCCCTTCTTCCCACCACCAGATGAGCCGTAAACTAATTTTTACAGGCCCATTTGCCGCTGCACTGCCCTTGGAAACAACATGCCGGCGTTATCGAAATGTTCACGCACAACATGTCACCGTACAATGCAGTGCAATCACATTTCTTACCGTGAAGTGAACAGGGAAAAGGGACACTGGAGTCGAGCCAGATATGAGTACTTTTAGTGGCCACACAGTTATATAAAAGAGGCCTAGCCATGAACAGAATGCATTACGGGCTTGGCACACACACCACAACACTGTCCTCTGATACACCATTGCAGCGTTTCCCAAAACCTTTGACACACAGCGCGCTTCCCTCCAGCCAACCACCAGCCGCCTCCAATGTTCAGCCCTCTCTACCTTCTGTAAATTGACAGAGAGAGTAAGCATGTACACACCATAGAGAGAGATACAGAGAGAGCAAGAGAGATAGAGAGTGCCAGATAGAGAGAAAGGTAGAGTTTGACAGTGGCAAAGTGAGAACATGAAATGGAGTTGGCAGCAATGGCTACTGCTAAGAGTGCTGGGAGGAGGCCATTTTGTTTTTCCATGGGAGAGATTATCTTTCCTTGCTAATCTTTTAAAACGGTTTTATAACTTTATTATTAATGTATGCCTTGCTATCCCGTAGTATACCATGCTATATGTGGCTTCTTCATGTTTAGTTCTTCTCAATCACCTGCTCATAATTTGACTTTCTATATTCCTCCTTTTTACCTTGTACAATACTGCCTGCCTGTTGCAAGTCCAATTCTGTGGTAGATATTCCATTGAATAGTCTCTAATGTGCTCCACTGCAGTTCTGCTTCTAGGTGCCCCAGTGTAATTCGTCCCACTCGGATTTTCACCCAGGTGTCCCACTGTAAATTCGCCCTGCTGTGATTTCGTATGGAGGCTCCTGACAGAAATATTGCTCCTGGCTGCTCCTGAGGGAAATGTCCCCAGGAATAAGGTATTTCCACTGTTGATTTGGTACCCACTGATACTTGCTCTCTTAGCTCTTCCACTGACTTCCCCCTATGTGATTAAGGACCAGACACTGGGGGTCATTCCGAGTATGGTGGTAGGGGGTTAATGGCACAGGTAAGGATGCCGGTGCCGTTAACCCCCTACCGCTATATTCTGAGGTGGTTTTACCAGCCACCCTTAGCGGGACCCATTAAGGGACCATGGAGCTAATAACGGACCCACAATTTGCTGGCCCGTTATTAGCTCCTTCCCCATTTCCATTGAGCCCTATGGGGGCTCAAACAGGAATGGTTTTCGAAATGAGGACTTACCGGGTGCGCATAGGTTGGAATGTCCCGGTATGTCCCCATTCCGACTACCCAGACACGGACCCGAGTTTGTAGGCAGCCATGGTGCTAATAGCACCATGGCTACCTCCAAACTCGGAATGACCTCCACTGTCTTTTGTCAGCTGCTAGGAACCCTTCAATGTGGCAAATGGATTCTCTTCACAATTGCCCTAATCAAAGCTCATCACTACAGAAAGGTTGACACAGTTACACCTGATGGAGTCTCTAAAGACACATTGCGGGTCCCTCTTCCTGCAAATAAACCCCTACACAGTCCATGACAAGGCAAGGATGAGTGGTTAAAAGAGGGTTGACACATTTTTTGTTGAACCACAGCCAGGTCTCGGGCTGCCTGTGAACCTGGACTTTACCTGTAAGTACCAAGGTACAGTAGCCACTTTGGGTGACTTGATGAGGCCAAGGGGATGACCAAAGGCCATCTCTTGGCAATGCAGCCATTGGCCATGACCAATGGCCCATGGACCTGTACTTGGTAAATAGTTACTACTTTTGGTATCTTGGCAAAGTATGGGATTGGGCAAAGTTAATGCTACATGTAAAAGGGCCAGTAGCCAAAGGTGCAAGCCATGGCCAGGGGCCTATGAACTCTCAAATGGAATGTAGGTGTCTATTGAGACTGGTTACAAGTCAGGCCAAGTGGCTGCCTTAGGTGATTTGGCAGTGATTAGGGAATGGCTGAATGTCATGCTTTATTCAAAGTAGCCATAAGACCAATTGATCCACAAAGTGGGCAAAGGTGCCACAGAGCCTGGCCAAAGATCAGGCCTGGTTGCTAATATGGGTGATTTGGCAGAACCAGTGGAATGGCCTCTGACCAAGCCTTGGGAAAGTCAACAATAGCCTGGGCATTGGCCAGGGGTAGCGGCCATGTGAAGGTAGGTAATGTCCCAGACAAAGTGGAAAAACTCTACAGATCCATATATTTGGGTATAAGTAGCTGTGGATCTGGCTACAAGGAAAATTAAACACTGCCCATGTCCACAGGTTATGGCCAGGGGCCCAAAGACCTGTGATGAGGGCAGCAATGTCCCTGGGCCTTTGACAGGTCCATCTACAACACACACTAGTTTGAATCTCTTCACATGGCTGTGAAGAGACTAAATGACTGCTTTGAGTGGCTTGGTGGAGCTCGAAGCATGGTTAAAAGACATGCCCCAGGAAAAGTGGCCATTGGCCATGGCGCATGGTCATGGCCAGTAACCCAAATACCCACAATTGCACTTGGACTGACTTCAGAGCTTCGGATGTATCCCAGAGAAGAAACGTCATGTCCCATCCAAACAGAATAATACCTTATGGACTCACAATGTGGGTCAAGAGGCCATTGGGCCTAGTCACAAGAGAAAGAGAAATAGGCATTGACCCACAGACCTGCAATGCGATAACAAGGCTCCTTTAAGTGGTTCTTTTCAGTGGCCACTCACCATGTGTGGAGGCCAGGATCAATGTCTACTATGTGTGGCTAAATGGGGTCTGAGGGATGGCCAAAGGCCATGGCCCAGGCAATTTGGCCATATTCCCACAGAATCATAGTGGCTACTTAGTTCATGCCCATGCAATGTAGGGCAAGTGGCCACTGGACCTGGCAACAGGCCAGAGGTCAGGACCATTAGCTGCTTCAGGTGGCTTGGCAGGCATTGAGTCATAATAAAGTCCATGCCATGAGCAAAATATGTACTCTCAAAGGTTGTATTTCATCTCTTAACAGTAAATGCTGGTGATTCAAGTTTTTGTTGCATAGCTCACCATACCTGTCAATTTCAATGTTCTATCATTGTTTAACAGTAACTTCCCTTCAATTAGAGTTTTCTCACTGAATATGCTCTAATTGAAGGTGTTTCATGTTACTGCACTGTACGTACGTAACTTGTTAAAATGCCTTCTTTTAACATACATAGCTCAACCATGAGATCCCTTTAACAAAGGTATTTTTTACAATGAATACTGCTGTGTGTCGGTAAGGGTTGCACATGGCAAAGGCACACGTTATAGTGTCATTAAAATATAAATGGTTGTCAGACATTCCCCAGGCCCAGCCAAGCCAAACCATCCAGCCGTAGCGGTTCCTTGAGCTATTGGCCACCCCCCTAAATACACAGCCTTTTTCTATTTTTATGGAGAGGACTGTGGTTTTCCAGGATTCGTGGATCTGGGTCATATCGTGTATTTGGTAACCTTATATATGGCTTGTTTCAAGATGTCTACTGTGCACTTTGTTACTTCTGGATACATGGATCCTGCCCCGATTCTTGGAATTGGTCCTGAGTACCTATTACGTTTTCCAAAAAAGGCCATATCGCACGGCTCTGGAGCATATCCTCATCAAACCTAAGGTGAAAACATTTCCCAAGAGGCTGCTTTATTGTCCGTTTTCACCCTTTTTTGACAAATTTCGCCTCGAACGACCACCGGGTCCTGCATTGGAAATGCAGATTCGATATGTCCAGGATTTCAAAATGTATTGTGTTCATCAGCAAACCAAAAGGCATCCCATTTGACCTGAACAATCTGCAGATACCCATGCATTTCCTCAGGGCCAAGCTTTTCAATTTAAAGTATGGATTCATGGATTTTACTGCTAACATATAGATAACTCAATATGCAACAGATTTGTGTTTTTGTTTAAATGGCAGACAGATTTGTACCAAACCGTACTCATATTGGCAAAGATGTCAGCTGCATGAGAAGGCATGTTGGTCTCCATCTAGATCTCTTTTCTGTAGATGAGAGCACACATTCCCTATGGACATTTGAATGATAAATAAACTTTTGGCCCCCCCCATTTAACTTTGGATCCCAATGGACAGACCAAACCAATATTTTCTAAAAAGGTCCGTGGGGCACCCATGCATTTTTTCTGCCAGGTTTTGTGCAGATCAGTCCAATGGTGCCAACGTTCTAAGCATCTCAAAACTGCCTCTTGTAATGGACACACCAGCATATAGGTACCATATGTAGGGCGTCTCAGAGTTCTGTTTGCGTGTACTATGTCAGCCAAGGGCAAAATAAAAAGTGTTGATATTAATGTAGACAGTATAGACGTTTGATAAAAACAGACATTTTAACCAGTCTGTTCTGGAATTAATTGCCTGTTCAAATCTGTGTTCCTAATTTGTGTTTTTTTTTTACAGTTAAGGCTGCTCTTCAACTTGCTGTCTAAATGGCACACTATGAACTATGTTGGAGGGAAAGAGACATTGTTAGGCTGCTGTTAGGAAGGCATTACGAGATGTAGCAGTGCCAGTCATGGTGGGTGCAATCCTGTGAATGTCAGTAGATCAGAGGCACAGCCATTTGTGTGCCCAGCTTGACCGCTGGCTTCTACGTCCATCGATGTTCAAGGCAGGCATAGGAGGCCCAGCAAGACAAATCTTATGCACGGCATTTATTTGGAAGGACAGACTTTCTAGTTTCCAAAGCCATCTGTATGACAGGGTGAGTCATTTGTGAGATCATTCATGGCACACTCATTCAAATGTCAATATTGTGTCTTTAAAATGATGCATAGAAAAGGGCACAATAAATCATATATAAGGCCTTTTCCTCAAAGGCTGGTGTGGCAACGCTGGGATCAGATATCATCTAAAAGGGATAGAGAGGTTTCATCAGAGGAGAATTTGTTGATTTCGAATTAGTCAAATCTTTTTTAACGAATTTGGCCACAAACATATCTATGGGTGGGTAAAGGTAATAATTAAGGTGGGGTGAAGTGGGGGGCTGCAGGTGTCTCCCTCTGCATACATTTGCGGCCATATTAATGGAAAGAAGATGGATGAAATTGGATTCAATGATTTCTCCTCAATTAAATCACATAGAACCCATATCAAGATTGTGTTTGTGTAACGCTCACCTGATTCCCGCAGAGGCGCCGGTCTTGACTGGGTGAATGCCGTATCTTCAAAGGTGATGTGTAACACACGGTTGGCTCTTTGGGCTGGACCTCTGTGCACTGTATGTCTGACTCGAAGAGTAAGATGTCTGCAGATAGAAAATATGGGATTAATGAACTGGGGTTATTGGGTGCCTCTCTCCTCTTCCCTTTCTCTTCTCCTGTAGAACCCCAAAGGTTAACGCCCTCACCTTAGGTAAGTGAACGCCGAGCTCTCCATCTGCCTCGGGGCAGGGTGCCGTAACCAGTTTCTTCACTGGATAAGGGTGCAGGCCTCTTGACCTCAGAGGACTGCTGTCCGTCGTTAACTGCACGAACGGTAAGTTCTGGGCACTTCAAATGTCTTAAAAGTCTTTTGTAATGATATCTCTTGTTTTGCAGGGTTCCGGCGATGGCGGATGGTGGGCTGATGAGAGTTGAGGATCGAACCCGCGTGAGGAATAGAAGTGCCTGGAAGCACGTAAGTAAGCGCTTGTAGCCTGCTTCACGATGCGCACTAACTGTCCCTTTTATCTTGCAGGTACAAGTTCGGAGCTTTAGAGAAGCTGAAGGGTGCTGGAATACCCACTGGATTCGGCGTGGGAAGGAGTAATGGCACGTGAGTAATAAAGTTGCCCAATGTCTTTAAACGCACCTTCTTTTGTCTTTCAGATGCCGGAATGCAGTGCGAAGACCTCCGGAGCATGCGAAGAGTAGGTAAGCCTTTGTCTTTCAGATGCCGGAATGCAGCGCGAGGCGTTGGTGACAGCCGATGGACCAGGTAAGAGATGCGCTGCCACTGAAGACCGTAGTGCTAACCTGTTCTTTCTTTGTCTTTACAGGTGCTGCTGAAGACTGGATTCCAGGATGGTAAGCCTTTGTTCCCTTAGGCCCAGGATCAGAAGCAGAAGACACGATGAGCGTTCTGCTGCAGAGAATGCAGAATAACGCAAAGCAAGATTCATCCATCGGGTGTGGTTTAAATAGCCTCCTGTAGTGCTTAGGTGTCTCCTTCCACAGCCACGCCTAGGTAAGAAAAGAGTTCCTGCTTTCCAGAAGAGTTCCAGTGTTCTGAACCTAGGGAGTGGCTCCTGCCCCACCCAACAGGAAAAGTAGTCCCAAACAGAAGAGGATCAGGGGTTCAACTGGCAGGTAAGTAAGCAGCATGGTCTGCTGCAGGTAAGTCCACCCAAGCATTATGAGCCCGGCGCTTCCAGCGCTGGGACTGGACATCTTTATGAGCCTGGTGCCACTGGCGCCAGGACAGGGTCCAAAAGGTCCCAATTGGGACTGGCTGGCACTCGGAACCAGGGTTATGGGTCTGCTTCCAAGGGAGTCGGGCAAGTCCTGATCTTTTGGAAGCAGAGATCATGACAGCACCCCCCCTCAAGACCCCTCCCAAACCGGGCTTCTCCGGGGGTTTGGGCTTGTTAGGAAATGTTCGATGAAATCTTTTGATTAGACGAGGCGCGTGGACATATTCTGCAGGTTCCCAGGATCTTTCTTGGGGACCGTAGCCTTTCCAGTCAATCAGGTAAAATAGTTTAGATTTGGAGATCTTGGAATCCAGGATGCTTTTGACTTCAAACTCGAGTTCTCCATCAACTAGAATAGGTTTTGGAGATGTAGTTAGTCGGGTTTGAGGGTGCACGGGTTTTAATAGAGAGACGTGGAAGACCGGATGTATCTTCATGTGAGGGGGCAAGTCCAACTTGACTGCTACTGGATTTACTATGGTAGTGATGGAATAGGGACCAAGGTATCTTGGGTTGAATGTGCGTGGTCCTTTTAGAGGTAGATATTTGGTGGATAACCAGACTTGATCTCCTACTTGATATTGGGGGGCTTCCTTCCGATGTTGGTCTGCTCCTTTCTTGTATTGTTCTTTAGCCCTTTGAAGGTGAGAAACGGCTTCCTTAAAGGCTTGGGTGATTGTAGAATGCAGGTGGTCTACTGCTGGTGTTCCAAGATCTTGGAGTGGATCCAACTCCGAGGTTCGAGGGTGACTACCGTATAAAAGAAAAAACGGGGTCTTCCCAGTTCCCGAGTGGACAGAGTTATTGTAGGCATATTCGGCTATCCAAAGGATATCTTTCCAAGTTTTTTCAGTTTGTTTTAGCATGCAGCGCAAATACTGTTCCAGAGTTTGATTGGTCCTCTCGTTTGTCCGTCGGTTTGAGGGTGGTGGCTGGTCGAAAGTCTCACATCAATTTGAGCCGACCGACAGCAACTTCGCCAAAAATGAGAAATAAATTGACTACCTCGATCCGAAATTAGAACTGAAGGAAAACCGTGCAGTCGGACGATGTTTTCGAGAAATTCTCGGGCCAGAGTTGCTGCTGTTGGTAAGCCTTTGAGTGGAATGAAATGCGCCATCTTGGAGAATAGGTCCACGATTACTAGGATCGTATTGTATCCGGAGCATGGAGGTAGATCGGTGATGAAGTCCATCGAAAGCGTATGCCAAGGGCGAGGCGGGATGTCAATAGGGCGTAAGAGGCCGGCTGGTTTTTCCTTTTGACTCTTGTTTTGGGCGCATACTCCACAGGACATTATAAAGTCTCTGATATCTTTTTTCCAAGACGGCCACCAGAAGTAGCGCTTGATCTTTTCCGAGGTCTTGGTCATACCGGGATGTCCTTCCATTAAAGAATCGTGATAACAAGAGATTACCTTTTTCTGTAAATCTGTGCTGGGCAGGTATAACCGTTCTTGGAAATATAATAGGTTGTCCTTCACCGTAAAGTCCTTTCCCTGCAGATGCCAATTCTGTATGTCTGCTGGAGTTACCAGTAGCCTGGCTTTATCCTTAACTTCCTCTATGGATTGTGTGGCGATTACACCTAGAATTCTTTGTTCGGGAATGATAGGTACAGGTTTAGGATTGATCAAATGTTCTTCCACTCCCATCCGAGAAAGGGCATCAGCTTTACCGTTTTTTGTACCAGGTCGATAGGTAATTATGAAGTCA